>NC_044017.1:19180000-19245000 GCF_900496995.4 Aquila chrysaetos chrysaetos | reverse complement strand
TGTCAAAACGACTACTACCCTAGCAGAATAAAGGCCCCTAGTAGCAAACAAATCTGCAGAAGTGCCTTGTTGGAGGATGGCTTAGTGAGAGTCTCTAGAAATACTCTTACCCAATATTTTGCTAAAAAAAACTTTCAGAAGTTTGTACTACCTTTGCACTCCTTCCTGCATACACATACTATTCATATCCTGTTCAACAATATGAAAGGCTTCTGTGCTTTCTATGCAACAAAAATAGTTGTTTTCTGGCTTCTTAATAAATAACAACCCATTAAGAAAAAACTTGCAATTTCATTTTTCACCTTTGCAGTCCATTAACTGTAATAGCTTTTAATGTACTTCAAGCATTCTTGAGCCTTTTGGGCTGAGTGAAAAGACACACCAACAACCAGAGTATCGAAAGGTTATTTTGGTGATACTGGCTTTCTTGAACCTTTCATTTAGTGGATCTTTATATTATCTCTCATAGGTTACAAATTTGACTACTATCTGTTTAGGGTTTGAGAATTATTTAAAGCCTAAATCAAGATCACTTTCACGATGTGCTAGATGATGTATAAATACATACCCTGAACTCAGTATCTTAAGGAATTACAAACTAATATATTAAGATTTAATATGTAATATTTAAGAAGTGAAGTGAGAATGTAGGCTTGAAATGTGTTAACTGTACATATATTTGCATATAGATACCCATCAAGGTCTGTTTACATTCTTCTTGTTACATGAAAATGCAATATTCAGCAAAATAAACATATTGTATAAGTATCTCTTTGTGTATGTATGTATACAAAAATGAAAATGAACAGATAAAGTATGTTTACACAAGCAGTTGGACAGCAGAACTGTGAATGAAAATTCCTCTGTACGTTAACTGGTAACAACTCTCATTAAAAAAGGGCTTTCTTGGAGAACTAACTAAAATTGTAACACAGACCAGAAACAGAATTTAAGCAAAGTTCCAGATCATTTGTTTGCTGACTTTGCTAGAGGACAGCTCAGGTAGAAGAGAATCTTTGCTGATGCTAAAACTTCCTTTGAGCCTTTCATATTTATAAAAACATACTCAGATGTGTTTCTATATTTATTAAGGTAAATAAGCATGTTTGATATATATCTACACTTTGTATATATTAGAAAAGAATTTACTGCTGATAATGAAGAATTAATATCTAACTATATAGGATGATATATTTATCATTAGTTCCCTTTTTGATGCATGACTGCTTACAGGAAAATACAATTCTAATTATAACTTTGGAATATTTAAAATATTTTCCATTTTGCACTAAGGATAATTTGGAACTTTAATATTCTATTTTATAAGATATTAGCCAGAGGTCTAAGATTGCTCACATCTCTACAGGGGGACATAAAATAAAAACAGAGAGAAAGACTGGGACTTTTTAATATGTGGGTTTGATAAAGTTCTACCTTAATTGCTGCTATCATAGTAGTCAAGAAGCAGTTATTGTTGATTATCTGAAAATTACTTAAGAAATTTCTATTAATATCATAGTTTAAAAGCTTTTCTGAAAGAAATAGTTTCGCTTCTTTTGTGAACATGGTGAATATTTTATATTTTGTTCTAGAAAACAGCATGCATATTTTCAACAAGAGAGCGTCCTTCCCGTAGCACCTCAAATAACATATTCAATTTAAAATGTAAGCATGACATTCAGGCTTCATTTGCTGTTGGTGTCAATCTAAAAAAATATAAATTGATGCAGACAGAAAATTCTAATCTGATGCCCTAGGGCCAGATCCAATAAAACACTTAAGCATCTAAATTTGGTGTTAAAGCAACAAACTTTTAGGTGTTTGTCCCCCAGAACGGAATCTTGGGCTGAAGTGATCTGGGTCTTACATTCCTATATAGTGTATAGCGTAGGTATTGCTAGGCAGGTACCAGTTAGGGGGTGTTATGAGCAGCCATTGTCTCCAGTATCCCTTAACATTACCCAAACCAGGTACTGCAAATTGGGATCTAATGAAGTTAACAAGTAGAAGTATAGTCTGTCTAAAGTCAACAGAAAATCATACACAGCTATCTGGAGCTAGTAAATAGAGAAACTCTGGCAATAGGACTGAGCTATGAATTCCACCTTGCAGACCCCATATGACCAGAGTCTGGGTCATAAGAACAAAGAGATGATGGTAAACTATACTTCCCTCTTTTACACAAAGCACAGTGATTAAGGATACCACCCAGGAAATGTGTCACAGGTTCAATTCTCTCTTCTGCCTACAAGGAATTAGGATCCACATCTCCAAGGGGTGTGTGTTAACTTTCAAGCCATTGATTATTTTGAACATATTTTTTTAAACACTTCAGATCAATGAGCAAGAGGAGGATCAGGATTCAGCAGTCTAGTCCTTAGGTTCTCCACTAGTTATTCCTTCCTATGCTATTTCCAGATCTAACAGACAATATCACTGAAGATCTGAATGAGCGTTCAGCCCCGTAAAAAACATCAAAAATATACTTCTCGCAACTTCAGACTGGGAGATCTGCAGGAGCTCAGATAACAGCTGAGCAGGACAAGTGATAAAATAAACCTCACCAAAACTGAGGGACTCTCAGGAGCAAACTCTTTGAGTCATAGAAACTTTACGTTACCTGAAAAGACTCAGAGCCTTAATTTTAACATAAAAAACTGAATGGATCTTTTCTAATATGACTCCTATACTTCATGTAAGTCCTTCTTGTGAAATCTGGCCTAATAAAACCAAATGTGCATCATCAAAGAGTCCATAATTACAGGTTACAAAATTAGATACTTGGTTTTGATGATGGCTGTCAAGCACTTGAACTAACACCATGTACTTCAATTTACCTCGTTCTTCCCAGGATCATTTGCAGTTCTACAGCCCGCTTTCAGTAAAACTGAAAAACCTGCTATCCTCTAAAAAGGGAAAAATCCTGGAAATCTAGGGTAATTGACTTCTCTGGACATACAGATAATGACGTCTTAAGTTATGTATGAACTGTGGGGCAGAAATGCTCTGCAGTGTCTCCTGCAGTCCTCCCTCGTCCAGACTAGGAACCTGGCTGGACCACAACATAACCCTTAGCAAATCTAAGTTTTCTTCTCATGGAACCCAGGGAGTGGGTGGAACTTCAGATGTGTACATTGGGTCTTGCCCCAACATGTAGCTAGGATGTGGCCAAGTTGCACATCTGGAGTCAGCAGCTGGAAGATGTTCCCAACACCTATGGTGTACACATGGTCTTAGAGAACAGAAACTCTTCCTGTTTTCCTGCAACAAATATTGACCCAGAGCCTGATGCAAACTTTCCAGGTTTAATAGGCAGTGAATGAGATCCACAGAACCTAATTTGATTCTTGGTGGGATAATGACAACCTGACTCCAATGGAAGGTGAGGTCATTCAAGGCTGCCCACACCAGAACCTGAGAACAGATTTTGAAGACAGTCTAAAGGCAAACAGAAAAAAACCCAAACAAAACGGCACAAGAGATTTACTGGTAGCTTAAACCACCCCAGTAAAATAAACTCATTTTTGCCACTAATAGTAATCCTAGCTGAATTTTGAATAGAAATGCATATGATCTCCAAAAGACTGAATACCCTCAAGCTGTTACTGAGTTTGCAAGTGCCAATGAACTGTTTCTAAATATATTACACTATGTTGCGTGGACTGGGTAAATTAGCTCCTTTGTTTTATGTTTATAACAGATAAACGTTATTTTATCTCCGGTATCCAACTCATAGATCAGGTCAGACAAATGATTCACCCCTCTGACATACGCTGTCTTTTCAAAATCTGGTATGTTGATCAGTTGCCTCTGTTATAACTTTGTTCCCCCTTAAAATTCTCCTTTGACTGTAAATAAATTTTCCCCTGTCTCAGATAATAAAGTTTAAATGCTTCATGATACTTATTCAGAACTTCTGTTTTCCTCTCTTCTTCTTTTGAATCAGATGATGAAGGTGATGGGGTTTCAACAATAAGAGTACCACCACCTACATATGTTTATTTGCATTTTTAAATATGGTTGCATTCTGACTGATTTGCAGTGGTAAGCAACAGCTTGGAAATCTGATTGCAAGCTCACAGTGACAAAAGTAGACAATTACTATCTCCACAAACATCTATAAGTTAAATCACTTGTTTTAATACAGATTAGATTAAAGTTACAAGACTGGTATGAGAGACATGATAAATGTAGTCATGACAGAAAACAATTTTTAATTTAGTATACCCTATCAATCTAGATAGCCCATGAATATTTACCATTAATTCAGTAGGCTGGAAAAGAGGGGGAAAAAAGAACAAAAAATAGGAGGTTTGACCTAAACAAGGACTGAGGAAAAAAGCGAATTCTCAGCAGTTTTACTGAGAACAGATCTTGCAAAAAAGTGAATTGGCAACAGACTGGAAAATACATTTGAGGTACCAAAATGTACGATTATAAACAAAGCCTTTAAAAAAACCTGAATGACATGCAAAAGTAGTAGCAATTCTTAATATGTACTTCTCTTTGCAGGATTTACCAGTCTGATTACACTTAAATGAGTTACTTCAAAGGCTGAAATAAAATCATTTATGGAAATTCAAAACAAACCTATTTGATCACATCATACTTCACAGCAGGGATACAATTTGCAGGGGCTGAGTGAGGGCATAGTATAAGCTAAAACAGGTTGTGTGTGCAATGAACCAAACTAAATGGTTTATATAAAAGAAATGTTGTTTCCATTAATTTTTCTGGTAATCCTATTAAAAATACCACCTGTCCAGAAGAGAATTGTCCAGATTTTAATTCTTTTTCATATCTCAGTGTTCAAACACAAGACAGAGAAGGTATCATCTTACAGCTATTAAAATATGGCACAAAATGTCTTATTCTGAAATCTTTATTACTGCAGCAGTTTCTCCAGCTCTGTTTCAATGTCTGGCTATTATACCTTTTACTTTTTCTCTTACTGTGCTCAAAGAACTGATTTTTCTGATAAGCCCAAAGAATATGTTTTCAAAGGATATGTCATATTTTTAACCTCTCTTTAACCAAAATGTTTCTAGTCTATAATACTTAAAATTCACATATATCAAGTAAATATAACATGGAATGCACTTTTTAAAATTCCACCACCACTCCTCCAAAATCCCCTGTAACAACCCTGAACAGGAACTTAACTTTGAATACCAACAGAGATGAAATGGTGTCATAATCAGCATGTGCATGTGGACTATTCACCTAGATCAAACACTTTGGTCATATACTCAATTAAATTTAAATCCCATTATATAATGTGTACCAGCCTCATTTTATGCAATTCTCTAATTTAATGGCTTGGTATTAGCCTTTTTCTTTTTTGCACACATGGACTAATTTTCACGGTGCTCAGTCCCTTTGGGAAGTAGGTCATTAAAGTCAACTGGATGGAGACAGAAACTTAATACCTAAACAGTGTTGTAGAAGGGTCAGAGATGCAATAGTAATGTAAAACTGTTTTTCACTCATCCTTCTTTGTAATATTTATGAAATTCCTCCCTCATATAAATATTGCTCATTAATCTCAAGGACCACAAAGTAGAAGAATCAAGAAAGCTATCATCCTGTTATAATTTAATTTGTGAAACAAAAAAATAAAAACCAAAAAAATCCCAATTAAAAAAATAAAAATCACAATTATAATACTATTTAGCTGTTGAGACAATACTTCTTTTACACTGAAACAGTAGAATCATAATATTCATATTACCTTTCTCAATGTGTATTCTTTTTGTCTCATGTCCCACATCATGACCAGCCAGATCACCCTCCTTAGGTCCAGGCAGGACATTAGGTGACAAACCCATCAGCATTTGGTTCATAGATAGCCCGTTCTGATGGACAGCTGCTAGACACAAGCGCAGGCAGAAAGAAAATCAGCTGTCATATTAACAATATACTTTTGTACTTATTTTATATAGTCTTCCTCTTAATTATACAAGAATTCTAACAATCACAAAGTTACTTAATTAGTGCTATCAGCATCCACACAGCGGGAGAGTTTCTTCCTGTTACTTCTGGTTTAAAACAATTCATTTTACAAAGAAGAGTTCAGTATCTCTGGACAAAGTTGGATATTTGCAAACATTTTCTTGTTTATTTAACAAGAACTGAAATGCAAAATGAAGCAAACCAGAAAAGCATAGAAAGTTCCATGTGAGACACTTATGGATGTTTTCTTTTTAGTTAGATGTACAAAACCTCTTGTATATTAGCATTCCCAATATGCAGTCCCTAACTTCCTTAAATAAAGCATTGTGGCCTTCCAGGTGATAAACACTTTTTCAAAATACACTGTACAACAGTAGAGTTACTTATTTGCTCATCAGACAGCTTGAAAGGCTCTTTCCAACAGTTCTCAAACAGACCTGCATGGGTCTCAAACACTCCTCAGAAACCCATATAAGGTAGTTTATATCCCTATGCTTTTATCCTGAAAAACTGTATTTGCAAGAGGCTTATGCCATTTTCAGTATAGCATTTTTTCATATGTATCCCAGTCACCTTACTCTTGCTGGCACCACAAAAGCAGATGTACTTAAGAATCGGGTGTAATGTTAACAAATCAGATAGGAGAGAAAAGAGTTATTTTATAAATAAGTAAGTTACAGAAGTAATCCAGTATTTAAGGAACACTGTTTATGTTCACATTGGAAGAAACAATGTGCAAAGGTCCCACTCCTCTCTGCTGCTAAGTAAGCAGAGTAAGCTGAATAGTACAATTGGTTAAAAAAAAAAGTCATTCCTTAGCAAAACCAGTATCTCTCAATTTAATTTAATTTACTTTTTTTATTTAAAGAACAATGGAAAGGTCCTCACCAGTTGTAAAAAAATATACTATTGGATCAAAACCCTAAAAATTCAGGGTTGTGAGGTTTTTTTCTAAAACTTTACTTATGAACTCTGTGGTGGGTTGACCCTGGCTGGGAGCCAGGTGCCCACCAAAGCTGCTCTATCACGCCCCTCCTCAGCTGGACAGGGGAGAGAAAATATAACAAAAGGCTCGTGGGTTGAGCCTGGGGAAATAGATAGGTCACAGTATATGGGATGCCAGCTTAATCTGCACTCTGAATCTTCCAAGTGATAAGAAAAAAGAATTTTCAGCTTGTCATGGTCAGGCCTCATTTCTTTTCTTTGGTAAGGCATTTTTCATCACATAGTAATGAAAGATCTTTCATCTGAACGTCAATGAAGAGTCAGCTTCCTGAGTCTGCAGAGAGCCTGAAAAGAAGCCATCTAAAAGACACATGTGCTGCATCTAATCAACACGACTATGTATTTCATATAACTATTTCATGGCCTTCTATCTGCCTGCCAAATCCTCCAGTTTCACCTACTGACAAACCCCACTGTGGAAAGATGCCTTAAAAGCACAAAACCTGCAACGGAGCAATAATAAAAGGAATGGACAAGTGTAATATGAATTTAAATAAATACCCATAACATAATATGTGTTTAAAACCTTAATTTCCAGACTGTTACACTGGAATATCATAGAATTCAGGGTCTTCACCATGTAATTTACATTCTGTACATGGAGCCTTGATAAAAACAGTATCACTCTGAAACACCATAGTTTAATTTTGCTCCGCCCCTTGTGAGCTATTAGGTGATAATACTCTCTGTATCATATTTGTCACCATTACGAATTTTTATATTTAAAAAATTTTACAGTATGCACATTTTTTAATTGGTTTAACCTAATTCTTCTCTTTAACAAGCAGTTCTACCCATGTAAAATGTTGCTTATGAAGTCAGATTCAATTTAGAAATCAAACCAGAGTAACCAGATTAAATAAAACTCAGTTTCTTTAAAAAAATGTTTACACTATATGTTCAGTTCTAAAACTAATCTAGCAAATTGCTTCCTGGCTGCAATTCTGTATTTCATAGCTCATCTCTTTATGTTTAATATGACATGATGGCAGTTTATATCAGTACCCGTTAATGTAGCATCAGATATTATGATACTGTAAACTGGGGAACATAATGTTGGGAGATAGTTATTGCAGCTGAACTTCCGAACATGATACATATGAGATCTATTTAAGACGAGGGCATTTTGATTAGAAAAACCAGCTGCACCTAATCAAATTTAAAGTGGTGACAAGGAGAAGAATGTGACCTACGGATTCTGTCTGAAGAGCTCTCGGTCCGTGCAGGAGAGCTGGACACACTGCTGCTTCGATGAGAGGATGGATGGCTGCCAGGTCTTCGGCCCTCTTCAAGAGAAGGAGCAGGAGAAGGGCTGTCTGGAACACGTTCCTAGATCCCACGAAAAAATAATTGCAAAAAAAGGCAATGTTAAACTAAACCTCTGTTTCCAAACATCACTTCCCTAAACTGTGTCTCCCTCCTAAATTACAACCTATTCTTTCCTCTAGTGAGGTGTCCAGGATTTGCAGAGTATTCTCAAAAGGAAACTTGGCAATTTTAGGACACTAGACCTTATGTTTTAGTATGCAATGTGAGTGCTGCTCATCCTGTCAGGCTTTTAAACTGCCTTCTGGACTACTTATAAAAATAAGGTTTTTGTTTTGCTTTTGAGTTTGTTTTTTTCCTCACTTTTATCAGCATGCTGTTGAATTGGAAATACACATTTTGGCTTATAGACTTTAGCCGTACGGGATGAGGAGCTATGTACTTTCATAAATAAATAAAGACCAGACACTGCTGTTTTAGCTTATGCTGAATGTTACTCCACATTTTAATTTCAAAAGGGCTTCTTGAGCAATGAGATCTTATGGAACTGCTATGGATCATAAAGAAAATATAATCTCCCTACTGAACCAATACAGTTGTCTGTTTATACAGTGGAGCACAAACCTGGAATGAACCACACTTTTTGGAAGAGTGTGGCCATATCACTGGCTATATCACTACTTCAAAATGGGGACAAATGCCCATTTATGTTTTTCTATCCAGGTAAAAGCCTGGCATGGTAGCCAGGAGGAGCTATGATGCACTTCAAGATGTTCCTTGATTTTGAAAATTAGAGCATGAGGACTGTGATGGTTTGAACTGCACTTCTGCTATGTGAGAACTGTCAGTATGTAGCAGATAGATATATCTGATATTTACACAGAACTTTGAGAGAAACAATAAACCAAGGGAGCTGAGTGCAGAATAGTCCTTTCTAGAAAATTCCCTATCTTTCCCTGCAGTTTCCTTTTTATTGCTAATAGCTCCCAAGACTCTATGTCATTGCTAAAATATGTGTGAGTTAGGTTGGTTTGGTCGAATAGTGATAAAAATAAATAGTTCCTAGAAGGGAATTCTATTGGAGGGACTAAAATGTTAAACCAGGGGTTTTTTGGTTGTTGGGTTTTTTTTCCTTTTGATAATTGAAATCCTGACTCCTAATGAAAAAAAACAACCAACCCAAAGAAAAAAACAAACAAAAACCAACTGTATACATTCAATTCACTAAAAGCTTTCAGTAATGAAATAATATAATTAGTACATGTTTAATAACACATATGAAAACTTGCTGCTGCAAATGCCTAAAAGTTTTCCTGAAAAGAGCATCACGTTCCTCACAGAGGAAATTGCTTTTGCAGCAGTCATTATTTTTCATGCACAGTAGCTAGATGAATACTTATTTCTCTGAAGGCATTCCTATGAAACTTAGCAACATGACCATCTATAGTAATCAATAGATTTGTTCCAGGTAAGCTTCATAATAAATATTTGCTAAACTTGAGATTCTGATTGCAAAGGGATTCAATGGGCCTGTTGATGGAGTGGGAGAAGACCTTTCAGAGCAATGTTTCAAGACATTTAAGTGGATTCCACTTTAATAGTCTCAGGTTTTTAAGTCAAAAACATTGATGAGGACAGTTTAACTGCATCATAGCTCTAGGCTTATTATGACTTTGATTGTGTTTCTATGTCCATGAACTGGGTGTTCAAGAGAAGGATTATAATGCAGATGTTTTCAGAATGTAGAAGATTTATTTCTTTAGATTTAGGAGGATTTAAGCATGCACAGCGTACAGATTTGGTATAAATTGGAACACGGTATATTTAATCATTCATTTAATATATAATTTCACTGTTTGGCATACAATGTATTGTTCTTAGAAGGGTTTCATTAAAATGAAATCCAGTGAGCACATAAGATTTGAATACAGAGCTGCAGAGTAAATTAATTTATTTAAACAGCTTAATTTGTTTATCCTATTTATTTATGTGTGCTTTTACAGCACGTATTATGAGATGGATAGAGCAAAAGGAATGCACAGGACAACAAAATATAATTACTGCACAAACAAAACAGATAATGAGTTTTAGTCACATATAATATGAGATAGCAGACAAACTCTATGAGAAAACTATATATACTGGCCTTATCAATTAATTTGTAAAATACCCTTTAACCCCAACAAAACATGGGATTGAACTATGTAGAAATGGAAAATAAATTAATTTAATACCTTAACTCATTTTTTATTTCCTTACTTCATAATTCCACAATCAATAATATAGTCTATAGCAATTTTTTGTCTTTATCAAAACTAGCTACAATAATAAAGGGAAATGCTACTAATAACAAATTGAAATACTCTGTAGTTCTAAAAAGTCATAGTGATAAACTAATGGTGCTGGAATATCAATATAAGCTGTCTTCCTTACTAGAGATTTTGTGTAGAAAAATGAATTTTGTCTGTGATAAAATATTAACTTTACATTTAGACTTCACTTTAAATTTTTTAAAAAAGGAAATGTGCAAAAATGTGTTCAGTAAATAACTCAGATGATCAGAGCTATTTTGTAACTTCTGCAAAGTTGTAACTACAGCAAAGAAATGGAATTTACTGTGTTATAATCCTGGCAATAGAAATCACCTAGGATACTGTCCACTGTCCAGTATTTTTCCTAAAACTTGTCTACTCCCAGGACAAACTTAATTCCACTTAATTAAAGATATCTCTAGAGAATCTGGTGTTGGCTTGTACTGTAATTAGGCTCATAGCCTCACAACAAACAAACAAATGAATAAAATGAGTGACTTTGCTAAATTAAGTATGAGGAGGAAACCGTGCAGGGTTCAGTTTGAAATCAACACTGAATGTAAATATCTAAATGCAGTTTTGACACATGAGCTAGAGATGAAACTTCAGAGACACCTCTATCTAGGATGCTACATGAAGGGCTCACCTTGAAGCTAAGTTGTCTCCCATTTCACTCAATTGAGATATAGACAAAAAAGTCTGTGGAGCCTCCTCCAAAACCAGATACCTACACAGCTCAATTCATCTGCTCACATTTGAACCATTTGAGCTACTGAAGGGTTTTGAGATGTCCACACCAGGTTGACAGACAGGACCTACAAAAGATCTGCTCCCTTCTGGAGTGGCAGCAGGATCCTAAAAACACTATGCTTGCACTTACTGGCTGATGAGCTGAATAGTTCCCAAAACTCTATTGACAATATTTACTAGAAAGCAAGAAATACGGAATTATTCATCACTTGTAAAACACAACCCTTGCTAGCTACCTTTTTTCTCCATTTTTTTCTTCCCTCTTTGTTTCTACAGGTATTCATGAGTAAAAAGTAGTGTGAACAATTTAGAGCATATGTAGCAATTTAACGTATGGTCAACCAACTTTTCAAAATTATGCATCAGAAAGGGAAGCTATACTAAGCAAGGGACAACACACTCTTAAGGGCCAAATTTGAAGTATTCTTTGTCTTGGTGCTCTTTACAATCTGATCCAAATCATGAATCCTAAGCATTTAAGAATCTGACATTTAATTCCTCCGAAAATGCTCCTACCGTATATGAAACTTTGACTTTAGGGAGCTGCAATGTCCTTTCCTGTACTCTTACTCCACTGACATTACAAGTTACACACACTCAATATCAAGTCCATTTCATAAATAACAGAATTGTTCTTGTGACACTGGGCTTTTTTTTTTTATCTTGTAAAGAACAGGTAAAAGATTTTAACTGTCAGAGATTTTAACTTATGAGTTTGAAGTTGTTTCTAGAATGATAAGCCACTCCAATTTTGTTCCAGAATACCACATATCACCCACAACATAACACTGCCTCAGTCTCTCCACAGAAGTGTCTTGATGTACTTAACATTTTTCTACATTTTTCAAACAGGTCTTTGCATAGATGCAAAGACCATACTGTAAGATCTCATTCCAAAAGTTCCTTTTAAGTAACTTCCTATTAAGATTTATCTTAATACATCAGTAATGGTATCTAGAAGACCATAAATACTTTCTTCCCTATATCATATAAGTCTTTTTCTTCTTACCAGGTCACAAAGGTAGGTATTTAATGTTAATCTCTTTTTTTGCCCTCTTTTCTTTCTGCTCCAGCAGCATGTTTTCATAGTTTGAAAAGTGCCTCATTACCAAAAGTCTTCCTCAGAAATACAGCAAAACGTAAAGTTCATGGAGTTCAGCTGTTGGTCCCTATATCACTATCCAGGAAAAGACATTTCAGGTAATATGTGTAGGATTAATACTTCTGCTCCTAATAAGGCAGACAAGGAAGTGATATCTTCTAGGTTCTCACCACCTCAGTCTTTCCACAAACATTCTTTATTCTTTGCCATTCCTGTTACTTAGTGACAGAATTCCAGAATCTTTCTGACAAAGTCTGAATATGCCTACTTCCAATAACCAACCCGTTTGGCAAGCACAGCCTTCATCTGCATATTTTTCTCCTACAGGTATTTTCAGTTTCATCTTTTTCCTTTGTTCTAGTTTGCTTTTCAGTAAGACTCATCTCTTGGGCTTAGTCATCCTTTAATTTTAGTCATGGGCTGAGCTCTAGACATGCAAGTACAGCTGTAGAAGTATATCGCTTTTAAAACTATTCAGCTGTCTTGATGCTCTTCAGTGTTGAACAAACTCCTTTAAGGACATTTGTGCTTTAAGTCATTGAAGTGCAGAGGATAAAATAACTTATTTTCAGTGTCATACTTTTCAATAGTTTAGGTAACTTCATACTGAGGAAAGGATATATGACACACACTGTTAATTTAAAAAAAAAAATAAAAGCTTTTAATCAGTTTATAATATTCTGACCTTTCTGGGAAGGCACCTGGCTTCCAAGCCTTTTTGTGGTAAAATTATAATAATCTTTTTCACAATGACCAAAACACAGACTTCTTACTCTTCAGTTCCTTACTGACCTATTTTGAACTTCTGTGAGAAGGATTCCAGGAATGGCTTTCTTGTAAAATGGCATACTTATTTGACATTGTATTAGTTAAATGGGTGAAATAAATGAATTACTTGGGTATCTTTTGTATTGCCTGCAAACAGGATATTTTGCTTTCACAGCTTAATTTTTCCTTTAGCTTTAGTCTAAAATGCTATGAGACTCCAAATTAATGTTTAGTCCTAAGAACTGGAAGATGAATTGGGCTAATAATTATTTCCTACGTTCCTCAATCACTACTATAAAATGTGTGTTATCAAACTGATCGAATATTTCATTTCTATTTCCTTATTTGCATACTATCACTAGCTTGCTAAAGATCTTGCTAACTTCCCACTGATGCATGTCATCTTTCTCACCTTGTTCTTATAGACATACTTCTAATCCCAATCAAAATTCAGGAGTTCAGATGTTTTGTGTTGTTGTTAATTGCACTATTGTTTTAAATAGTGGATCTATTTCTTATAAAGAACGTAATCCATGGTATTTGCATAAGACTTTTTTTCTCTTTTTGTGAATATCTTGAACTTATTATTTATCTTTTGGACCAATTTAAGTTAACTTGATTTCCATTTTACTTCTGCAATTTTTCATTGATTCTACCTTGCTGTTCCCATCACAAGAATACTGATAATTGATAGCACAAAATATAGAAAGAGAACAACAGACAAAAAGACTACGGATTTGCTTGATTTTTATTTCTCTGTTTACTACAGGATTATTGGGAATATCAGCAGCAGTTAACTGACAGGAAGTCCAAACAGGAGACTCCCAAGTAATCCTTTAACAGTACTTCAACAACAACAGAGAACCAACTCCTTTAAATCATGGGCAATTCATAAAGTACAGTGACCTAGGCAGGAAGTGAGTTTCATAGGATTGGGCCATTACAGAGATTAAAAACAAGCAAGCAAACAAACAAACAAACAAAAGTAGATACCTATCAATGCCACGAAAGAGCCTGGCTGTACTGGTGAAACTAGAGTAGCATTCCAGGTGTTGACAGTTTGGAATCATGATAAAGCAGGATCATTTCTGGAAGTGCCACGGGGCCTCACAGTACAGAATTCTGGATTTTGGGGATTGTCATAAAAATGTCCTGACAACTGTTTTGAACCTGCTTCTTTTTTTGTGTGTATCCTTTCAGCTAAATTTATAAATTATATTTTGCCTTCTAAATGAATATTTGGTCTAAAAACCAAAATATCCTTCTAAGGTATACAAAAGCCCCCATACAACATGCAAACATATAGATATGCAAAAAAACTCTTAAAATTGAATTAGTAATTACTTATTAGCAAGTTGGACAGACTCTTCCTGCTTTTTTCTTTTTTTTCTCTCCTTTTTTGAAAATCTAGTCTTACTCAAAAAGCAACCATTCAAGCTTAAGAAGCACCACTAGGAGTTCACCCCTCAAAGTCAATCCAAACCATACACCCAGCCAAACACCAAGAAATCATCTGACTAAATGTCGTGTATACTGCAAATATCTACGTCTGAGCTAGTGACCCTAGGCTCATTTTTTACCCATACATTTACGTTTCCAGGGTACAACTCACCTCACTCTAAAATAGGTCCAATGAATTATGCCCTAGAAGACATTTAAATGTTTTATATTAAAGCAAATTTCTCCCTATATGTAGAAGAAAACTTGATTTTACTTCATGTATCAGACAATGGGGAAATGGAAGTAGCTTCACTCTTCATGCACTTGTGTATAGTATATTTTTCTTCACTGGATGTAATTTTACTCACTGCATGAAGACAGTCACATCTAAAGATTTTACAGTAACATCTGGTACATTGATAATTCTCACAGTTTTCTCAAGTTTATAGAACAGGAAAATTCTGCTTTGTTGGTAATAGCAGCTAAGTGGAAGGGTTTTCTATCCAGGGTGTCTAATTGTAGTTTCAAGGTACTTCCTATGGTCCCTGTCTCCACAGGATGGTGTGCCAGCCAATTTTGAGAAACACTTTATCTAAACATATTAAAAAAGTCATCATTTCTGTAACTGGAAAATAAGTTATCAGTAAACTCTTCTACACTGAAACATCTTATGATGGCCAATATCCTTTGGTATTAAAAGCCTGCACTAAACTCAAGGGTGCTCACACAGCAGTTAGAGAAGACTTAAGCTGAAGCTTCTGTAGCCCCTTTGCTGCCCAGCCCCTCCATGAAGTGACCTTGCTCATTTTCCTCTTAGGAGTCCGTTTCCTCTCACGTCCACTCTCTGAACTTGCTCACCACCACTCTGACATAAGACATTTAAATATGTACTCTGTTGAGACTTTTAAATGTACTCTGTTCTGTCATTTCTGTATGGCAGTGTCATATTTCTTCTCTTTGGTTATTATTTGGACTTTTTGGCAGCAATTATAGGTGAAAAACATAGGAACATTAAATTACATCAATAGGAACACACACATATTGCCAATGAAAAATGAAAAAGTGAATGAATGTTAAAATAAAATTTCATATCAGAATAGGCTTATAAACAGAGGTGTTTGGTTTTTTTAAAATCTGTCAGCAGCTACCTTGGTTAAATAAATTAATAGTAAATTTCTGCTATTGGGTAACAGGAAGAGAGAGAGAGAGAGAGAGAGATAAACAAATTATGAACCAGTGTAACGCAACCAGTGCTGTGATATATTTAGCAAATTAGCAAAACTTAGTCTCATGTATTTAATATGCAGTGGAAAACTACTGTGCCAGTGGTCACTTTTTCAGCTGGCGGTATCAGTTTCTTCTGCTTTATTCTTAATTCTTTCTGTAAGTATTAGTAACATTATACAGATAAAGTGCAATTTTTGACTCTGGCAAGCTGCTCTGTTCTAACTTTTACAATGTAGAAATATTTCAAGTTGCTATTAATATGAGGTATGTCCTTTATATTTTCATATATCTTTCTGCTGAGTGAAAAAAATTGATGTAGTGAAACTGCTAACAAGCTGAGCCTTTGCAACCATGGGCAGGTGATGAAAGCCACCTCATGTCTAAAGCATCCCCAGGTCACAGCCGTCACACTCACTGCAATTCATTGCTGTCACAATCTGCTTTCCCTGCTTGTTGTTGCTCTCCTCTTATTCATCCAACTCATATATCTAAACATTCCATTACAAAAAGACATGTAATGTTCGTCTCATGTTTGAAAGGGCACAACACTCTTCTGAAATATAATTCTGAAGATTTTTAGAGCTCAGAGTTCACTGCCAAATCTAAGGTGTTGCTTTGTAAGGCTTCCCTTGTAATTGTCTTTGTCTCATCTCCTGAACATACAAGGATAAAATGTTTGGTTAGTACATGAACTCAGCTTTATTCCAACTTCTTATCATGAAGAAATGAAATATTGCCCAGTAATAGAAAGGCATTTGAAGCTTTGTGAGTTTAAAGATAACAGCACTAACTGTGAACTCGGTGAATTGGAAGGAAAGGTCAGCAAGTCATCTACCGTGGCACTGTTCACAAAGGCAATTCTTCTATCCAATGAACCAGGTTGTTTATAATCTGAAGACTTAGATTTTCTAAGACTTAATTTTGTTCTTTTTTACTTAATTAGATAAGGTTACTATTGATTTACTTTTCAGAGTAGAAATTTCTCATAGGTATTCTAACTTTCAAGCAGAGTTTAAACTCGTAAACATCTTGTACTCTAATTTCAAATCTACGCTCTCATTTCAGGTTACAACTATGAACTCCAAGATGAGTGATTCACAAACTTTTCAAATCAACTTGTGGAAACATTGTTACTGAGGAAAAACATTTAAGTAAAATTAGGGTTAAAAAAATGAGCCAGAAGATAATGAAAACAAAACGAAAAAGTCTAAAAAATGTGGCAATTAAAAAAAAGGAAGATATGATTCTAACAACAAACAGTTTTGTGAAAGAGAGCAACTGTACTATTTATCCGTTCCTGTAAAAATAAAGAGAAAGGAGGTTTGACCTTCTCACTTACATCTATCCTCTAAGATATTTATTTTGATTGTGCTATAACTTATTATTCATAAACTTTACATTGCCAGTGCAAGGTTCAAAAAGTATGCTGATTAGAGAGTTTCCTGCTCAACTACTCAGTGCATATAATTCAATGGACACTAAAATCACAGCCTCTGACTATGCCTAGTGAGGAACAGGTAAACTGCCAGTGACATTATGTCCACGCTCATGGGAAGAAAATCCCCCTAACAATGACCTCATGATTTTAGGTTGCTGGGGTTTATGTTTCAATCCTGTTCAGTATTAAAAAATAGGAACATAATTACTTGGCCGTGGTATCTCTATCCACATGACCATATTCATCTGCCATAGACAAAAACAGAGGACATAAAACTAGACGTACATTGTGCAACAAAGGGCCTGAGGGAAAGTTCCTTTGCCCTTACAGTATCACTGAAATAACTACGTGCAGCAAGGTCTCACATTCAGAAGTGAGTTTTGGAAGGCAGATTTTGTGTTTATGTATTGAGCTGTAGTACAAATGTATTGTGGGCAATATGTCACAGGCCTTGACTAAAGAAGTCACAGCAGCACTTAGATAGTGCCTCCATAAGGTTCTACCTAAATGTCCCAGAATTCTAACTTAATCGTGCAAACTTCAAAAAATGCATATTTCACCCTTGAGTGAGCACTTTTCTAAATAGAACTTAGGTTAATTTGGCCATTTAAAAACACTTCATTGTAAATCCACATCTTTTTAATTTACGGTTATGTGCAAACCAGATGGGAACACAAAACCTGGTTTGTTAAATAACTTGCACAAGATGTTATGCCAGGAGCTGCGCAAAAGTTGGCAGCTATGATGAAGATTTAATTAGCATGAATACAGGATAGCTGAATTTTCAGAAATGACAGAGATAAATAGTGTAGATTATTAATACAAACAAATGCTTAAATATGCAAGATTTTGAAAAAAAAAAAATTATGATTTTCCAGTTACAAAGTGCTGCTAAAAAGTTTCAAACAGAGAACCAAAATTGCTAGGTACTTTCAAAATCTCACCTAGATTATAATGAAACTTGTTAAGAAGTTAAGGAACTCTAGGATAAGGAAAATTTTCTGGTATGGCACTGCCTATGGTTAAAATAATACACATAGTCACATGATGACAGAGTCTCCCTTCAGAGTCCAATGCTTTTAAACCTACTAGACAGGTTTAGATCAGATGAGCCAGAAGTACTTCTCAGTTAAGTGCTTCCTGGGTCCAGCAATATTCCCATAATGTGGTGAGTTCTGTGAACACATCAGGACCTGCTTTCCGCAGAAGGAAAGCTTTTTTGCATAGTGTAAGAGCTATGTTGTACTTCAAATCTACCTGATTTTGGTAACTGGAGACAAAGAAAGATCAGGGGTCACATTGGGGTGTGGTCCCACAGACATATTTAAATGTAGGCCACTTAGGCTACTTTAATAACTATAACTAGCTTGTAAATCAACTTTACAAGCTAGAAGTCAGCTTGTCAAACTTTAGAAGCAGAAGGTTACCAATGCTCATGAAGGTCAAATTTTGTAGTCTTACAAGTGAAATCAAATAGCTCACAGAAAATGAAAGAAGGGAAAATAGTAGGAAAAATAGTGAAAACAAAGTTTTGTTGCCATAGTAATTCATACTTGTCAGGTGTCATTTAGCATGTGCTCCATCCCAATCTTCATTTTTTAGATAACTCTGTAATACCAGTGGTCACTGTTCCAATTAAGAAAATAAATTTAGAATTAAATGGAGCACCACGTATGTTCCAGAGAACTTTAGTATCATGTAACTCTTACTAAATACTGATCAAGTGAAAATAGAAAAACAAAGGTGCAGAAATGACTGTATAATCGAACAGTTAGTTAGCAGCAGAGTGTTTATATTCCTGAGATACGGGCAAGGTGGACATTAGGGTGGAATCTAGCCTTGCTGACATAGCACCTAAAGAAACAATTCTTCTCAAACCAATGTCTTAACTCCCCATGTCATCAAAGGTGAGAAAGGGATGCCACTGAAGGCCTCCAAAGAAGATCCTACATTTGAAAGTACAGGTACCCAAATTAGGCCATCAGACCATATTTTTCTATGTCAATAGCAACATAGATTTATTGACTTTTAACTGAATGGTTCTTTATGATTCTGGGCTTGTTAGGTTAAAGAGGACAGGAGCACAAGCATGTTGAATGTCCTAATATGACCTCTTCACTCTGCTTAAATCGTCATGAACATCAAAACTTTTGCAACTCTTGATTTGCAAGTTCAAGAGATTTTAAGTTTATCCATTTTTTGTCAAAGGAATTGCATTAATGGACAGATTTCCAACACAGCACTAAAATATCAAATAACCATGCAAAGGCATGTCTATTTCTAATATGTGAATGTTACATAAAAGCACAATATTTGTGTACTTTCTGTATCTCATTTATTAGAACTAAAGAAGTGTAACAGGTAAAATGTAGGTATCTGAATACATGTCAAATCAGATTTTAAGTATCTAGTGGTAAGGGAGAAATGCCTTTAAAATGAAAACAGATCATCTTCAGTCAGAAGGAGAAAAGACTCCATGCCTCTGCTAAATACCTCTATAACCAGACTAATTTTGTTACAGGCAGCAAACAAAACCTAAAATGAAAAGACAATTTCAGATATCAGATATATCTGAGATATCTCTACAATACTATAGTTCTGGCCTGCAGATTACCAGGTCTGTTCTGTGCAACTTCATTCCATTCTGTTCTGGTATTTGGCAACTTAGGTTCTGCAGAGGTAATAAAGAAGCCTTTCAGCCTTCTTCAGATAATTTGCAGCATTTCAGTTCAAATGCTTAGATTTAGAAGTTGGAAGAACAGTCTATTCTAATTTAAGCAAGGAGTAATTTCTTCCTTGATATCTTGAGGAATGTTGCCATTAGACTACAGACTATGAAATACGAAAAATCAGAAAGCTGTGTATTCTGCATGAAAATGCTTCAACTTGAGCACTGTTTTAATACTGATTTAGAGAAGGGGAGGAGAACTGAGAAGATAAAACTGGCCACCAGCAGCCTACTGTGTTCCCAAGGCTACAACAGTTGTGTTTCTTGACTTTATGACATACCTTATAACATTTGACACCTACCCACCTTTATAATATTTATGACAGTTGTGAGTGTGCTAGAATTTTGTGTGTTTTTTTTTTTTTTTTTTATATAGTTACCTTTATAACAGATGTCTCAACTCTGGATGGAGGACTCTGCACTTGTGCTGCTGCCGCCATGTTGGCGATGGTGCTAAGGTGATTCATCTGGCTCATTGCCATCGTGACAGATGCTGGAGGTAGGCTCACAGGAATTAACGGGTGGGGCATCATCATAAAAGGAAGTTCCAATCCTGGTGGGGGAAACAAAAAAAAGGGAAATAGGTTTATGCATCTTTTTAAAACACTGGGTTTTTTTTCTCCTGATGGACAATATTCAAGTGATGGGTGACAAGATGGTTCACATTGCAGGACAAAGCAGGTATATGTCAGCTCTCTTCCGGGATATGCATGGGTAAGTCACTAGCAACCATGGAGGGTTTCTAGCCACAAGGAGAGGCTATTAGACCTCTTAGTTTGTTCATATCACTGTAATGTATGATAACATTGCTAAGCAATGGCTGTTTATTATCTTTTTTAATATCTGCTGTAAGGTGCCTTAGCAATGCATTATTATGCCACTGATGCACAGGTTAGCAGTTATTTTAAGTATCAATTTTATTGTATATGTATTTGTTCTCTATTGTCTCCACTTCCTCTGCTTAATACTTTAAAGGAAGTATTCCAATGCTCCCCACATCTTTGATTTTTCATAGCCTATTTATATAAACACAAAATAAAGACAGGAATTGGAAAACTGCTGATGTTAGTGCTGAAAGATGTCAACCCGTACCATTTGGCAGAAGGTGGTTCTGTTGAAGAGGGTTGAGAGGATGGCTAACTGGAACATTATGCTGTCCAGGCAAGTTGGGGTGGTTAACAGAGGCCTGTGATCCTTGGGTGGGGGGAGACTGAAGTTTTTCTTTATCCCAAGAACCATCACTGCTGCCTGTGGGGAATGAATATATATTATTTGGATGAAGGAAGACTCCAAATTTTCAGTGTCTGAATTTGCAAGCAAGGCCAGCAATCTAACCTTTTTTGCAAGTGGCAATTTTTATTCTTTTTTTTTTTTCTTTAATATGTGGGTTGGGGGAAGGACTTTTTGGTTTGTTTGGGGTTTTTTTCACCCTAAGAAAAAGATATGTAAGGATAACTTTTTAAAGTTAAAACACAAACCTAAAAGTATTACAGTTGTGCTCATTCACATGAACTTTGTGTTTGATGTATATTTTACATATACTTGTGCCATTCTTAGCAAGTAAAATTATATATTGCATTTGTTTTATATGTGAGAGAATATTTTTGCCTGCAAAATGTCTAAAAAAAGAGTATTGCCTCTTATGCCAATTAAAATTTAAACTACAGTCATATTTCTTCTTGTATTTGTAAATAAATAAACATTATAGGGAGTAACTAAAATTTTAATTTATTGAGGGCACCAACATGCATGCATATGTGCTTGGCTGACGATTCTGTTTTGTATATTCAATTTTTATTTCATATTATTAATTAAAAGGTAAGGGATTATTAATCAATTCCTGCAGTCTTCTGGTACTGGAAAGGACTAATAGCAAGGAACAACGCGGACAAGTAAGTGTTGAGACAAGCAATAATTCATACATTTGAGAAATACCCTTTTTCACTACTGCAGACCTCGTCATAAAAAATACCCACATAATTAAACAGAAGGATACAATTAAAGGACAATACTAAAAATACATGTAACGTTATTAATTTGTACATTTATATATAATGAAAAGTTTAAACTCTTCCAATCTGATGACTTATGTTATTCATGGTGCATATTTATGTGTAATGCTGAGACTGAGTATATGTATGTTTACACATACAAAGTAATCTATACACACATTATATGAGTTTATTTACCATATGCAATCAATAAACAATGTTTGAATATATTAATAAATATGTATATATGCATGCATTCTCAGCAGTATTACTATATCCATCAGCAATACATGATTGCTTCCTTTTTCATATAGAGCACAATTTCACCCTCCTGACTTTGAAAGTTTCTACTTTCAGTCAAGACCTATTTAATCTATACTCAATTTCTATTTAGCATTAGGGATTACAGCAAAGTGCATATTTATGAATGCTTTTCTATGTACATCTTACTTCTTAATGAACAACAGGGCCTGAAAAACAACAGGACTGATACCACCTCATCCTTACTTCAGTAGAAACAGGATTAGCACATTAGTCTTGACATTTTTTAACATCGTTTTCATGGGATGACAAAAGCACAAAAGTTGGTAGAATTCCAATTTAATTTCTCTAGATCTATTAAAAACCTGATTGTAAAAGCTGTACAACATAGTTTATAATGAAAAATACTCCATTATTGCCATGATTTTCTTTCCCTAGTTACTTCATGAAGACAGTTAAGGCTCAATATAAATTCTAACTCATTAGCTCAATACTGTCTCAATCCCAGTGTAAATTGTTCAGAAATAGGTAATGAAAATTCAGTCCAAACTCTCCCGCAATCAAACAAAGCAATTTTATGAAACAATGAAAAGAATCAATTATATGAGATACTTTTATTATTTTACAAGAAATTGTCACAACCTTTATGCAGTGTACATAGTTGAGCTGGTTAATACATGATTTGAATCTCATCACCTCTGATAAGTGAACATGTTTTCTTGTATTCTGAGAACTCAGAGACTCTCAAAAAACCATGAACCTACTTTCAAACATATAGATAATTGAAGGACCTAAATCTTAGCTGGAAAAAATATTTCTTCCTTCTGATTTTATTTTCTCTAATTTTCTGCTTTTTGCCACTGTGGCATACATATTTCACTTATTTTGAGTATACTTCAAATATGACTCTGGAAATAAGAGTTAAACAGAAAAAGTGAGTTAATCTCACTTAATTTTAGCCAAAATGTAGGTGTTGATACAGATTCAACGGAGAAAGACAGGTAGTTCCAAATGGTTATTCATCCTATCTTAGGGCATATGTCCATAAAATAATAAAGCTAGTTTTATGACACTTCAGGCTTCATTAAAAAACAACTACTGAAAGTCATAGAATCATAGAATCATTCAGGTCGGAAAAGACCTTTAAGACCATTGAGTCCAACTGTTAACCTAGCACTGCCAAGTCCACCACTAAACCATGTCCCTAAGCACCATGTCTACATGTCTTTTAAATACCTCCAGGGATGGTGACACAATCACTTTCCTGGGCAGCCTGTTCCAATGCTTGGCAATCTTTTCGGTGAAGTTTTTTCCTAATATCCAAACTAAACCTCCCCTGGTGCAATTTCAGGCCATTTCCTCTCGTCCTATCGCTTGTTACTTGGGAGAAGAGATGGACACCCACCTCCCTACAACCTCCTTTCAGGTAGTTGTAGAGAGCGATAAGGTCTGCCCTCAGCCTCCTTTTCTCTAGACTAAACAGCCCCAGTTCCCTCAGCTGCTCCTCTTAAGACTTGTTCTTTAGACCCTTCATCAGCTTCATTGCTCTTTGGACACACTCCAGCACCTCAATGTCCTTCCTGTAGTGAGAAGCCCCAAAACTGAACACGGTATTCCAGGTGCAGCCTCACCAGTGCCAAGTACAGGGGGATGATCACTTCTCTAGTCCTGCCGGCCACACTACTTCTGATACAAGCCAGGATGCTATTGGCCTTCTTGGCCACCTGGGCACACTGCTGGCTCATATTCAGCTGGCTGTCAGCCAGCACCCCCAGGTCCTTTTCCGCCAGGCAGCTTTCCAGCCACTCTTCCCCAAGGCTGTAGCGTTGCGTGGGGTTGTTGTGACCCACGGGCAGGACCCAGCACTTGGCCTTGTTGAACCTCATACAATTGGCCTCAGCCCAACGATCCAGCCTGTCCAGATCCCTCTGTAGAGCCTGCCTACCCTCAAGCAGATCAACACTCCTGCCCAGCTTGGTGCTGTCTGCAAACTTACGGAGGGTGCACTCAATCTCCTCATCCAGATCATTGATAAAGTTATTAAACAGAACTGACCCCAATACTTGTGACTGGATGCCAGCTAGATTTAACTCCATTCACCACCACTCTTTGGGCCTGGTCATCCAGCCAGTTTTTTACCCAGCAAAGAGTACACCCGTCCAAGCCATGAGCAGCCAGTTTCTCCAGGAGAATGCTGTGGGAAATGATGTCAAAGGCTTTACTAATGTCCAGGTAAACAACATCCACAGCCTATCCCTCATCCACTAAGCAGGTCACCTTGTCATAGAAGGAGATCAGGTTAGTCAAGCAGGACCTGCCTTTCACAAACCCATGCTGGCTGGGCCTGATCACCTGGTTGTCCTGTACATGGCCATGTAATGGCACTCAAGATGTTCTGCGCCATAACCTTCCCTGGCACCGAGGTCAGACTGACAGGCCTGTAGTACCCTGGATCCTCCTTCTGACCCTTCCTGCAGATGGGCGTCACATTTGCTATACTTCTAGTCGACTGGGACCTCCCCAGTTAGCCAGGAGTGCTGATAAATGATGGAAAGTGGCTTGGTGAGCACTTCCACCAGCTCCCTCAGTACCCTTGGGTGGATTCTGTCTAGCCCCATAGACTTGTGTGTGTCTGAGTGGTGTAGCAGGTCAGGAACCATTTCCCCTTAGATTACGGGGGTTTCATTCTGCTCCCTGTCCCTGTCTTTCAGCTCAGGGGGCTGGGTACCCCAAGAACAACTGGTCTTACCGTTAAAGACTGAGGCAAAGAAGGCATGAAGTACCTCAGCCTTTTCCTCATCCTTTGTCACTATGTTTCCCCCTGCATCCAATAAAGGATGAAGGTTCTCCTTAGCCCTCCTTTTGTTGCTAATGTATTTATTCAAACATTTTTTATTGTCTTTTACAGCAGTAGTCAGATTAAGTTCTAGCTAGGCTTTGGCCTTTCTAATTTTCTCCCTGCATAACTTCACGACATCCTTGTAGTCCTCCCAAGTTGCCTGCCCCTTCTTTCAAAGGTCATAAACTCTCCTTTTTTTCCCGAAGTTCCAGTCAAAGCTCTCTGTTCAGCCAGGGCGGTCTTCTTCCCCACCGGCTCATCTTTCAGCACATAGGAACGGCCTGCTCCTGTGCCTTTAAGATTTATTCCTTGAAGAACATCCAGCCTTCCTGGACTCCTTTGCCCTTCAGGACTGCCTCCCAAGCGACTCTGTCAGCCAGTCTCCTAAACAGGCCAAAGTCTGCCCTCCAGAAGTCCAAGGTGGCAGTTCTGCTGACCCCCCTCCTTACTTCTCCAAGAACTGAAAACTCTATTATTTCGTGATTGCTGTGCCCAAGACGGCCTCCAACCTCCACAAGTCCTTCTCTGTTCTCAAACAACAGGTCCGGCGGGGCGCCTTCCCTGGTTGGCTCACTCACCAGCTGTGTCAGGAAGTTATCTTCCACACACTCCAAGAACCTCCTAGACTGTTTCCTCTCTGCTGTATTGTATTTCCAGCAGACATCTGGCAAGTTCAAGTCCCCCATTAGAACAAGGTCTAGCAATTTTGAGACTTCTCCTAGCTGCTTATAGAATATTTTGTCTGCCTCTTCATCCTGGTTGGGTGGTCTGTAACAGACTCCCGCCATGATATCTGCATTGTTGGCCTTCCCCCTGATTCTTACCCATAAACACTCGACCCTATCATAACCATCATTAAGCTCCAGACAGTCAAAACACTCCCTAACATACAGGGCTGCCCCACTGCCTCTCCTTCCTTGCCTATCCCTTCGGAAGAGTTTATAGCCATCCATTGCAGCACTCCAGTTGCGCAAGTCATCTCACCGTGTTTCCGCGGTGGCAACTATATCATGCTTTTCCCACTGCACAATGGCTCCCAGCTCCTCCTGGTTTTTGCCGATGCTGCATGCATTGGTGTAGATGCACTTCAGTTGGGATATTGATCCCACCACCTTTTTGGAGGGGAGAAGCTCCAATTCCTACGTGACCATTCTCAGGCACTTCCATGGTTTCTAACACACCAATAACCCTTGTGTCTTTGCTGCTGTATGGATCTCCATCCCTTTTCTCCACTGAGATGGCAGACCGAAGGACCTCGCATAGCACACCGTCCCTCAAACGTTGGCATGGTGACCCCAGGCTTATCTCTAGTGAGCCTGGTTTTATCCCTTTCCCCCTTCAAATTTAGTTTAAAGCTCTTTCAATGAGCCCTGCTAACTTCTGTGCAAAGATCTTTTTCCTCCTTTGAGACAGGTGTACCCTGCCAAATATATATATATGTGTCATATATATAAAGGAATACATATAATGCATAAATATATATTAGTAATTATATGAATATTTGTTAATATTATAAGTAATGGAGATGTTTGCATTTTATAGGGCTGGTGAATTCCCAGTAATAAGATATTTTCCGTATTTATTAGCAAGGTCATCTACAGTACAGTTAATTTCACGTTACACACTGATGTTCAATATGGAGATGGAGTCAATTCTGCTGTGACCCCTCCTAACCTGGTCACAGAATTTTGCACGGTCAGTCATAGATTGCCAATTATGGCACTGCTTATGTGGCTCAGAAATTACAGCTTTTCTAAATCAGTACCCCCTTCTGCCTCAAAATTACAGTGTCTATTGTTTTAGAGTGGTATCAAACCAAATAACAAATTGGAAGAGAGGATACAAGCTTCAGAAAGCTAAGTATCGAGGCTTGCATTTAGGCAGTGACAGATTCTTTAATACTTGTAGTCTGGCATCGTCTGTCAAGATCTGTTTACAAGGAAAATGATTCATAGACAGAATGCAATCCATAACATTAGAAACCACTTTCAAACTACAGGCTGTTGCACTCCTGAACACTTTAAGTGGACAGACACAGATACAAATAGTCTTGGCCATTTGCTGTGTTTTTCTTATGTTAGTTAAGCTGAGCAATTTTCCTCTTAGAGGAAACAGTTATTTTCATTAATGTCAAAGCGAAATAAGTGTTATTCCTTAGACACTATTCACCGCCTGCACAACAAAGTGCAAGCTACCAGTTCTGTCGCTTTTTACATTTGATTTTGATTTAATGCGTACAGTGGTTTCAAAGAGTATTAAAAATCTGTTGCCTTCTTCCTCTCCACTTGTTGCCCTGCTGGAGGCTTATGTTTTTCCAGTTTCCATCAGTGGTTGTCAAGTCTTTGTAATAGGATTAAAAGCTTGGACACCTGATATCCCTGGGTGCTGCAGTTCACCCTCATAAAAGCTGTTTGCTTTAAATTGAGAGAAAATCAGTTTTTAGTGGCATAATTAATTAAATTATGCAAAGTGTTCCAGATTCAGCATAACACTTTCTGAAGCAGCAATTGGAAGCTCTACATTGCATTCAAACTGCATTTCAATTGACGCTGCACTAGGCTGACCATAGAGTAGCATTTTCAAGGCTTTCAAGCACAAGGGATCCAATTTTGAAATGCAAATGCTTAATGTTGAGTGCTCAAACCCCATACATGTGCACTTGAATAGGCAATTTGGTAGCCAACTACGTATTTCATGTGTGATAGTGCTAATACAAGCACTCAAAAAATTGAAATAGAAGTTCCAAATATAAGTACACGTGCTTAAGAACTGGGCTCAGATTGTCTCACATTTACTCATCATGGACAACTGATGGAATAAAAATGACAATACGTTTTTGTAATTTAAAAGGCAGACTACAAAATTCAGTGTTTTCCCCATCACTAACATTTCAGCACATATTTTCCATAATGTCAGTTACCTTCTCCCATAATCAGCAGTTACACAACAAACCATTATTTGTACACTGAAGTGGGTCTGTAAAAGCCTGATGCCTGGATTATTTGTATTCATTAGTAGCACAATTAGGTAGCTAAGGATGGTAATAATAAATGAAAACAATTCTGGACTAGAAGGTAATGCAGCCAAGAAAAAGAAAATGAAGCAGAAAACTGTACAATGTCAGGCTCGCAAACAAACTCTGATCTAAACGTACCAGACTCATTTTTACAATCACATCTCTTATTTGCTTACTCCTTTTCCTTTCTCATTCTGTCCCCATTAGGATTCAGTTTGCCTAAATTTAGGTTCTGACAATACGAGCTGAGCAGTTTAGTTGCCCTGATAGTCAACAGGGATCTTGCCAACAGGCTCTGTGGGAGATAGACCTATCTTTGGTCAGCTGAATCTGAATCTCCTGGTTCCAGGGATTACAGTGACCCTTCTCCCAGACTCAACTCAATGGCCTAAACACACACCACCTGAGATGGCCAAAATAATTTGAGCCATGTCTTACGGGGTTGGTGAGTACAACACAGCACCTGCAGGAGACCCCATGGCTATCTGGAGATGTAGATCAGGCAGGATACTCGAAGGTATCTAAGATAGTAGCATATTTCTATGTCTAGGCAACTAAGCCAAACCTTTCTTGATTATAGGTGGATTTTGGAAATTAAAATTAGGCTATCTGCCAGGCCTGCAGGTCTTCCCATTCCTTTCATGTGGAAAACTTGGAAATTTTACGGCATCGCAGAGACTACTTCAAGCTTGTCTTTAGGCAAGTGAATCCCAGTCCTCGCTCAGGGATGGTTTCAGGTACTATTACATACACAAACAATATCACATAGCAAAACCACAAAAGAGAACCTGAGTTTCTACTAGCAAATCACTACTTTTTTTTTTTCTTTTTGTGTACTACTGATCTTTCAGTCCCGTAATCTTGCTGTTATCTTCTGTGTTTGCTGAAACAATTTGTATCACAGCAACAATTACCAAACAAAGCATCAGTATCAGCTGTGTTGGCTCATTTTTCTTAAGTGGACTATTCACTATCTAGGCTATTTATGTCTACTGGAAAATATGCATAATCAGTGTGCTAAAAATTGGTAATCTTAGCATCCTGACAGTGAGAAAACCTCTTCATATAACCGTCCAAATCAAATCCTGCTGCTTTAGACTTCGAATTGCTATAAATTTGTGATGCCATTTTTGTATAATTCAGTCTCCTAAAATCAGCTGTAGTATATATCTGCAATATATGAGTGTTGTGAAACTGTATACAGGACAGACATCTACAGATAAAGGCACTTTTGTAAGAAAGACCTCTATGTTACTGCTACATCATTAAAAGCAAAATGACCTTTGCCATATGTAAACAGTATCTGTCTCATATTATTGATACTTAAGAAAAAAAAATTACTACCTCTTCTGAGATCACAAAGTGATCAGGAGAGCAAGTACTATGACATAGGAAAATAATAAGTTTCCCAAGACTTCTATGCAACACTGTGCATTCTGCTCTATATAAGGATTTTTCTTTTCTTTTTCTCCCCCTCACAAAGCCTTGCCTTGTTATTTTCTGGTTATATAATCAAGCTTATGCTCTTAAATAGGCCATGAGCAATGTGGCCTGATAATTGAAAGTTTTTATAATTTTCTCTAACATAGTGGGCTTACGGGTCTGGTATTTGGAGTTCTGCTATTGTCACGATGGAGCACAGATAGGCATAACAAATTCTGAAAAAAAAAAAAAAAGAAAAAAAAAGAGACTATTCTTTGATAAACATTTTCCCATAGAAATACATTAAGGAGAAGCCAAGACAACCTTTGAAATCACATACGGTTTCTTCTTCGCAGACAAATGCAATCAGAAAAACAGGTTTTAGCCTCAATCATGTTGACTGCTTCATTCACTGTCTTAATTTTACTGCATAGGTTTTTCTTGGGAATGGCAGAGAAATGATAACTGCACTTTGCACTGTAAGCCAGATTTGTACCCACTTTACTCACCCTTTCCATTTTCATGTTCTGATAAATAAATACTGCAGTACAAACTGGTAATTCCAGGAAATAAGATGGAATTCTACATGCTGAATATCAGAGTATATGCTTAATCATGAATCAGAAAATACTGAAAGTATATAAACTAATAAGTGAAAGAATTTCTTTTTACAGTGACAATGAATCCCATGGAATATATAAGTTATATTTTATACTAATCCTTCATTATTTCACCAAAAAGATTAACACAGGAAAAGCTTTTTTAAAATTCAATTTAATGAATAATGAAACTGTCCAACACAAGTCAAAGCTCAGCAACTCGGTTACAGGCTGTGTGACATTTACCTAAAAATAGATTTTCCATTTGTCTCCTTTCACAAATACCTAACTTGTCCTCATTTCATAGCTAATATACAGTTTATTTTTATGGTTATATGATTTTATAAGATAAGAGTGTAATTTAGACATGTAAAAGTAAATTTGTGACATCATCAAGAAATAAAAAACTAGATGCAGTTGTATGCATTGTATTCAGGAGAATAACTGGACAACATTTTACTGGCACACCTGGGCAAATATATTAGCTTCAGAGCAGAAAGCTAGAATTACAGCTAGTCCCTTGATGTAGTTTTTATAATATGAAGACTAATGAGCTATCAGAAGTCAACCAAAATCAGCAGAAAACTACATTTTCTTTATCTCTCTTTCAACATGATGAACATCACAAATTATTTAGTGAACATCTCGCTTACAGTTGTATCTGCTTATTTATAAAAATTTCCCATTTAATAGAACATTAATATATTACTATATATTTTCATTGTATTTAATTGTGTATATGAATATTTTCTGTATGCTTAAGGAACACGTAAGACAGAACATGCCCGGCTGAGTAGTATATAACTTCATGTTTAGAACATTTTCTGGGAAATAGGGATTTAAGTTGTTTTAGCATAAGATGCCCTGTTGCTTCAGTTTATAAAGAAAGAAGTTATCCTCATTCAATTTGTTGCTCCGTATAATCAGCATAACAGGCTTAGTATAATAGGCTTTGTTTTTAGTACAGTGGCAAGTAAACCAGACAGATCCAGAAACTTGTCCAAGGAGAAGGATGCAGGTTTGAAATTCTGAGCGACAGCACTGTGGTTCAGGCCTATGGGCAAGTGCCCAAGCTTTGCCGAAAATAGGAATTTGGATGGGAGTTTGTGCTTAAACTGGTCTCATGTAGGCAATTCTTCAGTTGGTGTAGACCGCGACTTCGGACCCTTACTACCCCTAGTCTGAGTTTTACAGCATCTAATTCTACATTAGCAGTTCTCAAAAACAAAAAAAGCCAACCAAAGCAATACACCATATATTTAATCAGTAACTTGTCTTCCTCCTTTTCTTTATCTTTACTAAAGAATTATCTCAAATGACCCCAAAAGTTTTAAAAAATAGTAACCTAATTACTGCCCCTTTAATTCAAAAAGAAAAATCCTGCAGATTTATCAGGACAGCTGATAGTCCTGTAATACAATAACCTAACAGGAAAAAATAGTAGAAAATCCTCAGTAAGTATACTGCAGTGCAAAAAGTATGCATAGATAAAGTGCATAAAGTAAGAATCCCAAGTTTCCTAATGTCTTCTGTAAATAGAAAGACACATACCATTAGTTTGACCACACTTTGCCCCACCTGTTTCAGTTGTGTTACAATACAGAAAAATAAGAGATGCAATATACATTGGGCTTAAAGCATTGACATTAAAAGCGAGAAGGCCTCTGTAAACTCATGTTCAGTCTATTCAGAAAAAGATGCCCCAGGGATGAAAATGCAGACCAGGGAGGTTGACATATTACAAGTAATCATGTTTATTGATGATTAAAAAAAAAAATAAATTGCTGAACTAAAGAGGAATATTTCAATTTCCAGCACAAATGCTGCACAAACTCTTAACAGTATATAGGTTCTAAAAGATTGCACACAGAATACTTCCTTAAACATTATTCTTCAGATTTTTACTCATGGATTTTTTTTAGTTGTTTTCTTAGAAAACAAGGCTAAATTACCAAAAATCAGTCCTCATTAATAAACAGATTAATATCAGTCTTAAGCAAATTTGATAGCAAGGTCTCACAGCAATTACATCCCTATGCTCTCTAGGAAAAATAACCACAAGTTTGCTGCCTGAAACCCCACCAGGTGCAACAAGTTTCAGACACTCTCCGGAGCACATGGCTGTGTTTTCCGTTCAGGGAAAAGGAGACGTGTTTGCCCAGATGTTGGCTCGATGTGCGGCACGGGGCTGGACACACCCTGCCCCAGGAACAGAGGTTTCCAAATTGATGCCGTGTCTCTTCCACACTAGAAAACTGCTGCAGGAAAGCTAGAAGATTGCCTGAGTTCTGAGGCTCGTAGAGCCACCTCCTCCTCCTTTGGGAAGCAGGTGCTAACTCCAATCTTCAGGAGGAATTGTCTTACTCTTGAGTTGCCTGTACAGCTTTGATTTAGCTTTCTCATGACCATTCTGATATAGTCTATCATTTTTAGGTCTTATATAGTCTTTTTGCAAATTTGCAGCATGTAATAGGCTCACACTTCAAAGGAATCCAGTGATAATAATTATAATAACTATAATAATAACAATAATTATAATTATTAAAAATGCCCTTTTTCTAGCTTTTAGATACACAAGTTCACCGCTTCAGTGTTATCTGAACACATATGTATGTATCTGTGTGTACATCTCTACCTTTATGTCACACACACACACACACACAAACCACACATGTAAATACATAAATGGTACAACAATTGTCAGCTAGAAATTTACTAAAAAATATCATCTTTTCATACACTTGGCTTTGTAAATGGAGCAAGTATGTCAACCAGTTCAAAATCCAGTATGCTCAGCCTAGCAAGCAAAATCATACCATGAATCATGCTTCCTTCGTTCAGGTTTAACACATACACTATCTTGTGTTCACCACAGACTAAGAATCATTATTCAGCTCAGCTGTTATTCAGTACTTCATTATGCTACAGTAACTTCATAGTGCACTTAAGCCTTTAGGTTTTTTTCTGTATTTCCACGTCCCAAGACAGATGACCGTGACATTCTGTTACTTAAAGAACAAAATCTTATATAAGAGTTCATGGATCCCGAGTCTTGTTTCTGGACTGCTGAAACTGTTCCTGCAAGTGATTTATTGTTTTGTCAGGGTAACGATGAAAAAAATAACTAGTGTGACTAGTAGTAACAGTAGTAGTAATAATATGTGATAGAGCAGGTGGACAGGCCTGGCCCCAAAGGGCTTATGGTGTGAAAATACTGTAAGAAACAGTACATATGCACAGACAACAGACTACAAGGAATTTCACTTAGTAAGGAAGATCTATATATAAATGCATATCTTTTACAATTGCTTCTCACAACCGCTGCTATTTATGCAAAAAGGATAATTTTCTCTTTGAGATTTAGTCTACCAATATTTTCGTATTTATTTACACATTGATACCCTACTCCATTCACAATTGCTGCTGTTTTTCTGACTGGAGCCTTACAAAAATGATCAAAGGTAAAATCTTAATGCAAAGGCAGCCAAAAGTATGAAATTGGATTAAGAGGGTAGGAATATGGAAGTGATATATCTTAAACAGTAAATTTCTTAAATATTTTCTTGGATTTGGGGGGGAGGGGGTAACTACTTTCTAATTAATTTTGTTCTTTTTGTTTCACTTTTAAAATGGAAAGACATCACTATCTTGAAGTTATTTAATACAAAATATTTATTTTTCTTTACTTCTGAAGAGGTCTGGACCACTGCTACCAACAGCCATCTCTAGTGGCAAAAAATTTCACCTACTATGGCAGAGACAAAAGAGCCAAGCCAGTGTTTGACACAAAAGCCTATTGTCATTAAATGATAGCACGTTATGATCATTTATTCAATATTGTCTTTAGAGTTGTCTCTGTTATTTTTGTAATAGTTCTAGTACAAGAAAGTTGTCCTAAGCTATTATACCAAGATTTAGCACTCTGAACTTTACCAACCCCACATGACTTTATAGTCATTCTAATCATTCTAGTATCTCTCATCAAAACCAATTTGTGCAGAATGCACACACCTTTTAGTTGTACTTTAAACAATATGTCTAACTGTGTCTTAGACAAAATTCCTAGCAAGGCATTTACATCCAGATCCATCTCACCCAGTAAAAATCAGGATGGTAGACTCTTTCAGTGGTCAGGAAAAGACATAAGCACGTGTCTTATTCTGTTTCCTAGCTCCATCAATCTTTCTTCATGACCAGTAATTCAGCTGGTCAGAGTTGGGGAAGATAACAGAAGAGACAATAGGTACACATATAGACAAAAAGTACTTTTACTTCACCCTGCCGTGACTCAATTAGTAATAATATTCTTCAGGTCAGAATTGTGGGTAGAATGTTGACAAAGATAACCTCTGTTCCCAGGTCTCTTGCCTTCTGGATAAGTTTCTTGACTACTGTATAACTGGTGGCTATTCTACAATAACAAGGTGGGCCAGATGCCTTCTCAGCAGCCTATGTTAGGTCCTCTGCACACCAAATGGATAAAGATGTTTCTCCATGTTAAGTCTCTCAGACTTAAGTCTCTCAGACTTAAGCTTTACAAACATGCATTAGCGTTTTACATTGTCCAGCGCAGTATCAGGTATTTGTAGATCATTACTCATCCTAAGTTTCTCGAAGCCATATGAAAATACCTCAGCTGGTTGTCTGGATTCCATTATGGTGGCCAGGCACCATAATGTTGCTTGAAATTGTTCTACCACGCTGGAGCTGGCAGTGTGTTTTATTGCATACAATCCATCACTACAGAGCATTATTGACTACAGAGAAGTCGGCACTGCTAATTTTTAGCTACCTCATGGCAGATGAGAAGGATCTGGATGTAAATCTTTGTCTGGTGTTTTCTTTAATGCACACTGCTAGGCATGTTGTTGAATTGGTTATTCTGAAAAACTGTTCGCTTCTACTATGAGCATTTTCTTGGTATAACCCAAGGAATCATGATGCTGTCTCTTCAAGAGCAGGTGAGCATGCTACCTCATGTCCCTGTTACAATATTAAGAATAGGTTTCCAGGTCTCTACTTCGATAAAAGTGTCAGACAAAGCAGAGTCCCAAATATCTTTTAAGGGTTGCTGGGACAGTCTGATGTTCAGGGACTGGTGTTCTGGGATTATCACTAATAAATCAAAAATGTCAGGTCATCGTAACCACTATATCTGTCCAGGTTCAGCACAAGCCAATCTCCACTTTGTCCATTACAGCACAAAGAGAAGCCACAGCAGATTCTTCTAAAGTATTGGACTGTAAAACCATGTCATTTTCTTGAATACTAAACTCATCTGAGAATGCTCACATGAATGTCCTTTAAGTGCTTCTCAATAGCGCCTAAGAGGTCTCTTCCTCTGTCGGACACAACTAATAAGCACGTGCAAAGAAAAAAAATTGTGCATAATATGTTGTCAAACTTGTTACTACTTTTGCATGTAAGAAAATGTGAGTCAACTGATCCTTTGTAATACATGCTGCTTAAGTAAAGAAAAGCAATAATGTTAATTTTAGATTGAAAACTCTTTAGGCATAGACCTTGAACTAAAATACTGGGCAAGGTCCAGAAGTTTTCCTGATGCTCAAGGAAAAGTTATGCAAAAACTGTGTTTGCTTTTCCAAATTCTAAAACCTTTTTTATTCTGATTTAAGATTTTTGTGTCTTTAAAATAAATTTCAACATTTTTTCAAAAGCTTTGTTTTTGCAACCCATCTGTCTAGTATATAGGCAATATAGATTTCTGACAAAAATAAATGTAATGACTACTGGTTTACAGTAAAAGCTGCACTTCTCACTTTTAAATCATCAAGACATAAATATACAGACAAATCATTAACAGGCAACAACTACCCTAGAAATCAAATCCTACAAATCAAATTTGGCCTAAAGGCCAGAATAACTTAGAGTGGTATTCCTAGAAGTGGAATTATAAGTAGTAGCACCTGACAATTGACATACAAATTTGGCATACAGCTTACATGCCCTGTAAGATGTAGAATACATAATTCCACAATTATACTCCGTAACAGGAAAACATCTATAAATCAGTTTTAAATATCTTTCCCTTTAAAAGATTAAGACTGAAATCCCATTTCCATTGAAGTCAGTGTGAGTTGACTAAGGCCCAAATTTCATTCCGATTACTTTGATGTACCAGTCTGAGCACAGCTGAGTACAAAGATACAAGTTCTAATTCAAAGTAGTGCCGAGGAATGTTAGCTCAAGGGATGTACAAATGCTAAAAATTAGCCAAAAACTTTATTATTTTGTGGTTAATCTATCAAGGGATGAAATAAGTTATTTAAATATGAGATATATGATAACAGAGTATTTGTCCTGTTTAAGTGATTCACTAAAAAAGGAAATCTGAAAATCAAGACTATACGCTTAGTTTCCACAGGGATTTCTGCATAGTCTTCAGGATTGATACTACGTTAAAGTATTAGTACAATTTTTCAAGCAGATTACTGTGAACATAATACTTTGAAAAATTTAAGAAAGGAGAACAGATAGCAAATGTCATTTCTTTCATAGCTACAAAATGCAAACTCCAAGTGTTTTAACCTAATGAATAAATGAGTTTGTCCTTTATGTATAAAATATAGTTTGTGTTTGTTGCACAAGTTTTTTAATAATAGATGAATTTTAGGTTTGCTTCAACATATTCAATAAAGTGTGATTAATTTGGTTTTTCAAAAATGCAAACTAGACATTACTATATTACTCTGCAAAATGCACAGCTTGCAACATTATTGTCTCTGTGGGATCTTAAATTGAATTGTAAAATGTGTCTTATTTCCAGTTTGATTTATGTAAGAAATTTCAGTGGATAATGCCCTTTTTGAAGTTTCAGTGCTTTCTGCAAAGAAAAAATACATAACTAAAAATCATGACATAGCTTATTATAAATCACAGCAAAGTTTTATCCTTACATAATGTTCCACTTGAAAATCATATACTGATGCCACATACTATGTTCAACTCAGTGAATTAAACTTTTTTTTGAAGTTTCGTATTATGACAGATTATATAACGCATTTTTGACATGTTCTGTGATTTTATTGCGATATTCTAAGTAATTACCAAATCTCTTTTTCTCTAAAAAAGCTTTCCTGTGCCCTGAGAATTAATCTATGATACCATTTAACTTGGCTTTTTGAAGTAAATATCACTAGATAAAAAGCCAGCTGGTTCTGAATAATGGGATACTTGAATGAATGTATTAGTGTTTGAAAATGAGAGTACAAATCTTTTAAAAAGATTAATTTCCATAAGAAAGATAGCTCACAGATCTACAAAAGAATAAATTCAAAACATAATAAACTGGCAGAAAGAGAGGTAGATTAAAGTAAAGGCAGCAGCACCTTGTTATTGCAGCTGTTGTATAGCAATGATTCTGTATCAATTACAACATTTGGTAGGTATAGGCAGCCTCTTCAAAGGTTTCAGTATAAAGCTTGAGCCTGGAATACACAGTACACCCTACGTAATAACTTGAGTGATTAATTTTTTTTCTTAACAGGACATAACTTTTGTTCCTAACAATTGAGTCTCTGGGAAGAGTTACAAAGACGCTTCTGACTTTAATGTAAAAAGCTAACATCAGTTTTGTTTTTTATTAAAGATTTGGATATGAATTTATCTTTATCATGAAAAGAGCTTGGCTTTATCACCACACACAAATGCTGACATCAGCATGTAAACTGACTTTTGTTGTCCTATGGACTTTATTTTCAATATCCTGTTTCAAAATATGTTTCCTTGAATGGGTCTAGGATTCTGTTCACACAATTACTTTGGCCAAATATTAATGAAAACGAAGTTTGCTGATGCCACTAAGTACTGTGGGTTTGCATAAAACAAATTCTAAGACTCAAAGAATTAGATCATATTGGGACAAATTTTAGAGTACATGGGGGTTTTGTTTACTTGTTTGTTTGTTTTCTGATGATGGGATTAATGCAGCTTCTGTCAGATCTACACAAAGCTTTTCACTGGTATATGTGGAAGTCAGATTGAACCTAGTAACCTATTCTGGGCAATCTAGTGAGTTTGTCAAGAAACACAGTATCCTTGAAGGATATTATAAAGCATTATATTAGTAAAGTGCAGGGAATTACAGCTGCCAAATCCAAAAAACAAACTGCAAGACTTTCTTCTATGGTAACAGCCATGAAATGCTGAAAATGCTAGTACCACTATAATTTAGACAACAAAAGTTAGAAGTTCCAAAATAATCTTCTGTTCTTGCAAAACTGCTGGAGAGCAGGTTTAGCAGGACCATGGAGACCTGTATGTCTGGACCTTACCAGTACAGCTGCAAGAGAGCAGCAAGTTTCTAAACAAGTCTAATGGGCATATCAAACACAACTGCAGAAACTTCTATCTTAGCCAGATTCAGACTGATTTTCACGTGATCAGAACCAGGTATTATAGTGTCATTGTAATGACAAATTTTAACTCCTTCCTCCAAAGCTTAGAAGCATTAAACCAAATGAAAATACTTGAATACTGAAAGATATTCCTATTTTTCTCCTGACTTGTTCTCTGTGGAAGCTGAATCATTGCTGCTGTTGAAACCTAGAACAATGAATAATGGTCTGAGGGCAGACATAAAAGAAAGATATTTTAGAAAAAAATTTCAGCTTAAAATTTTACAAAGTTGTAACACTGATTACTGAAGACGCAACCTACCCATAAACTGTACTATGTATACATATATGCATATTCTTATATATACATGTAAAAGACAAGAGCCAACATAATTTTTAAAAGCATCCTAACAGAAAAGTTACTAGGAACATTGCAATTTAAATAACATTTGTAACATAAAAGTTATAAAAACATCCAGAACTGGACTAAAGTACCTTGTCCGGAACTTCCATTTTGTTCTAGTATTTTTTCAGTTCAATTCAGCATATTTTGGTTTATACATTGTCTTACATTATGCATTTATAGATTTATTGGATGTATATTACACATTTTTCAATATATGTATACTTTCCACATCACTGAAACAAAGCATTTCTAATTCCAGTGCTTTCAGATGAACATATTTCAAAACTTCTTCTGTATTCCATATTTTGCAACTTTGGCATATCACCACAAATGGAAGAAAAGCAGATCCTGAAATTTCACATGGAAGGGATATTCAAGTGTTCCGAACATGCAATGTGCTTACAGTGACTATAAATAGACAGCAATGCAGACTACAAGTGAACTGCTTATATGAATGCTATTTGAAATAGTTGTTGCAGAATGGAATTGAAAGCAGAAGCTTAGGATATGGCCACATGATCAAAGGCAATAATTGGTTAATAATTAGAGATAATAATCAGTCCCTGATAGCTCAGCCAAAATAAGTGGCCATGTTATACAGCAGAACCTGTTACCCTAAAATTCACCTATGCAGAGAACACACTGCATGGTCAGCAGAACCCCATAAGGAACAAATTATTAAGCCATGATAACTCACAGATTTTCATTCATATGCCCACTGCTCTTGTCGGGGATTGTTAGAGAAATATTATACTGAATATGCAAACACATATGACACTTGTGTGCACTAAAGATGTCAACTATACCATGCTTTCTGTACTATACAGTCACATTGCAAGGCACAGAAATGCTTGCTGCCCTGCCAGATAAAGATAATGACAAGCTTCAGTGAAAGAAGCACCAAGTCAAAAGACCAGAATTAGATCTGTGCAACAGCTGCGATGACTCATCTCAAAGATCATACTTTCCTCCATTATTTTAATTTGCTAAGTCAAATAAACTGCCAGACTCCCTTGTAAGCTTTGAGAACATTGCAGACCTCCACACAGGAATGAGCTTTCAGTGATTAAGAATAATTTGAACCGAGTAAATGAAACTAAAAACAAATCAGGGAAGTATTTCAAGATTAAGGCAAATGTCTATTGCAATGCAACTGAAAGGAGTTTAGATGTTACAAATAATTCATTTCAGAATTCAGTGACATTTACTATGAAAAGATGTTTCTTTTCAGTCTTTGTTAAAACTGGCTACAAAATGTTTACAGCAATTTTCTGAAAGCAACTCCAGATTCTTTTTTAATCATACTACTTCAGGAAAGCTGCTTTTAGTTAAAATATAAAAATCATAGTTACAAGGTTTCTGCAAACATAACTGCCATTCCATTAAGGAAATGGCACAGCAAACAGTAAATAGTGGCCCCAAGGGAAATGTAAGTATTGATTTTATTACTATGTTGGTTGGATTGTATTTGCAATTGTCAACTCTAATTTTAGGCTGTGCATTAAGTATCCTTATAATAGCTTAAGGAAAAGAGCAAATATTAATTAGAACGTATTGATAATGTTTTTATAAGTCTTAGATTTAGTGCTTACCAAGCATATATTTTGAAAAAATACAAACCTACTTCTTGCTTGTAAACGTAGCTAATAAATGAATAGGCAGAAACTATAATTACATGGATTATATGATACTTTTGTGCATCAAGGCATCTGCTGGATGCAATTACTTAAAATTAAAACTAAAATTAAGTGCAAAGATATTTATTATTGCATGTGGCTATGTTATGGCAAATAAGGTTGAAGTCACTATTCAAATACAAAATGATCAGTGCATGGATTGATTGTGACTTTGATCCCAACAATTGCTTTTTGCTAGTCAGACTCTTATTCACGATTTAGTCTCTGAATACAGATGTCTGCTACACACAGAAACTGCAGAATGGGTTATATTTCTGATAATATCCACATGTACGTAACTAGCAGAAAAGACTCATGACTCACTGGTATTGAACTGCAAAAAGAAAATACTAGCAGACAGATACAATTATCTAATAGGAAATAAAGTCTTAATGGCTGCTTCTTCAAAGTTTCACAGTCTTCCTATTCTAAATGAAAAGATGGTAAGTATGCAGCAATGGTAATTTCAAACAATGCAAGACTGATTGGACAATTCACAGGAAAAGGATTTCCTACCCATATGTACTTCGCATTTCAGTTTACAGTGTGACTTGCACAAAAAGTACACTACAAGTGCCAGCTGATGTAGCTGACACTTCAGAAAAATCTATTCCTGATAAATTTCTAGTTTAATGTGTTAAATTTCTAAAGGTAGCCAAAAATAATTGTTTATGCCATCTACAGTGTTGTCAACTCTTGCAATTCTATCACCAATCCTGACATCACTCATACTTCTTAAAAATCTCTGCTACAAATATGGGATGATTTCAGCATCTCAGTTTAGATTAAAGAAAAGAAAAAATCCCATACCCTCCAGCTGTGTGCCATAATATCCCAAATCGGGTGGGTGTCCTTGCGGCTGGGTGAGCATCCCCGGCTGGGGGACACCTCCCCAGGCGTGGCCGCGCTTCCAGCCCTGCCGGGGACCTGGTGCTTCTGGGGTGCAGCTCGGCATTTACCCTGGGCTTAGTACTGTCATATCTAAACACCCTGTTGACTAAATTTTACATTGTTGTGAAGCTTTATCCTAAACTTTAAGTAAGCAGCAGATTACAAGCAGAGAAGTGTCAAAACATTAAATTTTTCAGCTGTTCTGTACCTGCCCCAGACTCTATGCATATCTCCTGTTTCCTGACAAATGACAGAAGGAAGGAAGACCTTGCTGACTTTTTTCCTGCCCTTGCCCACACTACCTGTACAACGAGGAGCATGCACAGGGACCGATGTGCTTCATGGGATGCAGAAAGGGCATATCTGAGGCTCAGCGGGCTTTTCTCTCATACCCAGAGAGAGCCAAGCTCAGAAGATACCACCAGCACTTTGTTCTCTATGAAAGCACAGCTTCTCGCAGAGGTGGTCTGGGAGCTGGGCAAGAAAAGGCTCTCCGTATGTATCGTCTGCAGATTATACAATCTAACAGCCTCTGCAGAAGCCTGAAGGTGAATAAATTGAAGTATGTTATGTTTGGCATGTATCAATGCACACAGATGTATAAAAGTTCAAGGACCACATTTGCTATGCATGTATTTATACCTTCTTTCCTCCCAGGGGACATCAAGATCGTAATCAAAAGTCTAAGTAACACTTAGGTGGTGCAGAGTGAATTGTTCGTGGGTCACTTGATAAAAGTAAATTTCACTATTCACACTGGTTACTAAAATTTGTGGCTATTGATTTTACTGAGCTGTTATTTACATTACGCAGCTGTATCTTTGCTACCAAACATTTAAAGTAAACATAAAAATACACAAATAAAATATTAAACCTAAATTACAGGTTTTAATTTATAAGCATATACATTTCTCTGACACAGTATAGAAGGGCTTCAACAATGTGAGTACAGAATGCCTGTAAGAAAAATAAAATGCAGACTTCTAATTGTGTAAATGAGGGTGCAATGAGCCCTGATCAAACTATTTTATTGCAGAGGATTTTATACTTCAAGCAAATGTAATATTCTTAATATGATAATTTCTGAATATGCATATAATAGTCAATAGAGATACTGCCTAGACAGGCACTGGAATATGGCTGAAATGGCTTATTTCAATTTCAATATTATTTCAATAGTGCTTTTTTAAAGTAAATGATAACATTATGTGATTATTTGAAGTTTTTAGTAAAGAAATTTTGTTTCTGTTATTTTTGTCTAACGAGACCACCACATTGCATCATTTAACAGGCCTGAGAAGGCAGGCAAAAGAAAAAACATCTCGTTGACTACAAACCTCTTTGTGTATTAAGCAAGCAAAACCATGTAACTTCATGTTTCCTCTGAAGTGTTTAAGCAATAATAACTGTATACTGTTCCTCAAAGGAAAATTCACTGTGCCTGTTTCAATTATGCCAGATGTTATTACCAGTATTTATTGTGGTTAACAAGTTGAATTATAGTGGCAGAAACTGTAATTTCCTTTTTTATTTCAGAATTGGATAGAATCACTTTAAGGGAGATTATTTTTTATTTACTGTAACAAGAAGAAAGGTAAGTGAATTCCAGTGTTACTTGAATCTGAGGAAAAAAAAAAAAAAGAAACCTGCATTATATTTTACTGAAGTAGCATAAACAAAGTTGCTGACAATGTTAAACAGGATTTTTTAAATACTCAGAAATAAAAGTGTTTACTCTCAGAGAAATCTCTACTGTGGTGATGGGGAATGCAATGCATTGCCACTAAAAGCTACAAATCTTCCCCTTGCAGACCCTGCCAAAAGATCAGGGGCGATCTGCTGCTCACAGTCACATACAGGAATCTACATTCTACCTCTGCTAATACACCTTTTTGCCAGTACAAGATAGCATTGATGAGACTGCTGATTTTCTCCCGAGAAACTGGGATGTATTCCTGGAAGGAGCTGAAATTAAAGGGAGTTGTTGATTTTAAGTGAGGAGGTTAAAGCATTCCAAAATACACACTGCTCAACTCACAGGAATTTGGAATGCCCTACCTAAATAGCTCTAGTTGGTGACCATTTTCTATGGCTAAACAAGCTGCTTAGAAGAATGGCTCGTGCTGAGTCTTAGAACCACTAGTAAATCAAACATCACCAAAAAGGTGGGGGAGAAGTTTACTACTTGATTAACACAAGATCCTACAAGTTTAAAAATAATACAAAACAAAATCTCTGTTGTATGGAGGAAAAAAAATCTGCATGTTCATATGAAGCCCTGAATTTTATTTCAGCACATAAACTGAATACTCTGAACAGAGATGTACATGAATATGTACGAGTCAGAAGGGTTTGATACACAAACCTTCCGAAAGAAACTGAATTTGTCTTCTGTGAATCGGTTTATTGTATCACAGATGGCAGCCCAGGAGGGGAAATGAGTTCTACAGACTCACCACCCACCGGTAGGGGAAGGGAGGGAGCAGACACTGAGGCCAGTTTTGACCCTACCCCCTAGAATACCAGACAGAATCGCTTCAAGTCACAATTTCCTTCTTATGCTGCTCCCAGGGCAGCATGCAATTATGTACTGCAACTGGCTTAGGGCAGGCTGGGTCCACAATTAGTCCCTTGACCTTGCTGAGACTAACAGTGTGAGTAAGGTGAGCATGACATATCTCTCTCTCAAAATTCTCAATTATTTAATGCAACTAATGTAACAGTAATTTCCCTGCATCTTTAAAAAAAAAAAAATTCTCGCAATCATAAGAAGGGACTTGCCTATAAACTCAACTAAAAGGTCAAAATGATAGTTTTAATTCAAAGTTTCCATAGCTTTCTCAATAAAATGAGTATGAATATAGATTGTCTCTTTATTTTTACTTTCCACTAAAAAGCATAGGATTTTCTTCTACTTTCTGTAATAGGTTTATTAGTTATAGCTCTATTACAACAATACTCAAGGAAGTTCCATTCATGTCATAGACAATTATCTGTGATAAAGCTCATGGCAGAAACTGTAGATAGAATAAATGCTGACATGGGTACATTAATGCACATGCCACTCACATCGTGTCAGGTACAGCTACCCCTTAGGTTTGAAGATACAAATACTCCTTTCAGCACTTTGGCATATCTCAAGTAATTAGAAGCCATCTGCTGAAATCTTCTATGTTCAGTCTCAAACAGCCATCTTGAAATGGTTGGGGCTTTATGTGATGCTGGAGGGCATACCTTTCCCTCCACACTCAAGCTGAAAGAGGCCTCAGACAGTGAGTAAGAATGAGGTCATGCAGAGAAAAAAACACTGCCAGGAGTTTGACCTAGGCTGCCCAATTAATTGTCAGTGAGTTAAAACAATGCAAATTCATTGAATGAATAAATACAAATCCAAACTTCTAAATTAAAGATGAAACACGGGTCAGTTTGCGACTCAATCATAAATTAAATAATCCACAGTAGCCAATTAAAATAGAATATCGGGAACAAGTGAGGGAGGGAGAGACAGCTCAGTTAACCACAGAGCGAGCAGAATGCGTTTGTACTCATCTTGTAGCCAAGATGCAACATACACCTACCACATACAACTAATGGGCACAGAAGCTGGTATCCGTGGTTGCAGAGGAAGGCTTTCCAGGGCAACATTAAAATACCACTGCAAACCAGAACTCCATTAAAAGTCACTATTCTAATCTTCCAGTTAGAAAAGCCACATAAGTGGGGTGGGAACCTTTCTATAACACCTGCCTTCCATGAGTAGTAGAAAAAACTGATTGCTCCTCACTATCTAAAAGGTCACTTTATGAGACAGACATAAACATAAGGAATAAAACATGTCACAGTAATATACTTTGAATGATTAAGTATACTGAGAGGTAAACCTGTTTTGACCATGTGATCAGTTCAGTGATTTTTTTCTGTAAGATGTATACAATATGATACAGTGAGGGAGTTATTTTTATAGAATAGGAGCATACAATAAATTACTGATGGAGAAAATCTCCAATCATAAAGTTGAAGAACATTTCTGAGTGCACAATATTAATGGAGATCAAAAAGGCAACTAACCCATGTGTAATACATGAGTAGTGAGAAGTAACCTCCAGAACTTCCATGTAAATCAGTTAGTTATATAGCACACTGGGTCAAGGTTTAGTGAAGCAACTTCTCAAAACCATAAAAATCACTTATTGGAACAGCTGACTCTACAGCATGTATGATGAGAAGATGCTCTTTAGTAATCCTAAGTAATTCAAGATGTTGCTTTGGCCAGTGACTATAGTTGGCTTATCAAGAGCAATCACAACAACATAATTTAGAGAGCTCTCATAAGACAGGTGTCATAGTGTGGTCCTAAAAAAGCAGATTATAAAGTCCCTGAATCTACTTCATTTCAAAGGGCAAAAATGAGTTGTGCCAGTCCTATAAAGTCTAGATCCCTTTCTACACCTTCTCTGCTACTCTGAGCACAACACTGAAAAGTGGAGTCAATCCAATGCCTGGGCCCAAGGATCATGTATGGTATGGAGAACAGAGATGCTTCAGAAGCTGATCTCTGGAAGAGCTTTGATTAAGAATTGAAGCATGTATATTGCACATATTAACATACAGATTATTTAGTGTAATGAAAAATGAAAATATTCAAGACTATGCCAGTTATTTTTTACTTAGGATGAAGCAAATTCATCACTTAAGAAATAAGAAAGGACAATACCGTACAAATACTCTTTCAGCAATCCACATAGCAATTTTGTATATGATTTTGAGGATAAATTGCTCAGAAATATAGAATATTAAAATTTGGGGGATTTTGCAAATGGCTATTGGGTGAAATTCACTTCTTACAAGAGAGTTTATGATTGTAAAGACCTCTACCCAGTTATAAAAATCTAATACAATTATCTAGAAGTCCTTAGTCTATGCAGCTTTGCGTTGATATCCTTGAGTAGAAATCCTGCAGGCACACTACTCTCCACCTGTTCAAGATAAATTTCTTAACTATACAGAACCCTACAACAGGTGCACTTTCACTTATTCAAATCACTGCAGTCACACCCCAACAGTGTCCATGGTACAATTATTTTTGGCTGACGTACTAACAAAACCCACCTATCTATTAATCACTTAGTATGTCAAATTGAAGCTGTATTACAATAGTATTTTGTGAAGCCAGTAATATATCTATCTTTTCTTGACAGAGCAATTAATCACATGTTAAAGGTGGTTTCTCTGGGTAGTGCAAATTTGCTGCTTGTGACCACGAAAGTATCCAGTTAAGCCCTGGCTGAATCTCCTCCAGCTCTCCCCGTCTCTGTCCATGCTGCATAAACAGAGCTTCTCCCCATTAAAAAAGGCCTAGAAGAACCACTTATGATGTGAGAAACCTAAAGACACTCAGAGGGTGACAGAGAAGTCAGAGGTGTTAAACTCTTTCCATAACTCTCCCTATCCACCTGAGCCAACATCAGGAGCCACCGAGTTGAAGCTCACTAGCTGGAGAACACAAAAGCCAGGAAGCCCCAGGAGACATGCCTTCAAAAGGCAAATGGGATCCATCATTAGGCAGTACTATTCAAAGTCCCAAAAAAGAGCGCAAACACATGCTCAGTGCCTCTCAAGTTTGGTCAGTAGCTTCAACCACAATAAAGGAAAAACTAAAGATCTACTAAAATTGCCTTAACTATGAAGTTCTGTAATTAAAAGTGAAATCAAATAGAGAAATGCAGAGCAGATGTTGGTTTTATTTCTGTATGTTGACTTTATTAAGGAAACATTTCCCCATTCCCCTCCCCCAAGACATCCTTTTCTTTCATTTATTTGCTATGTTTCTTATTATTTTCTTTTCCCACTAAACAACCATAACCTTCATCAGTACAATGAAGTCATTTATGTCTAAATTCTTGTTGCACTTGGGATTTTTCTTTATGTGTTTTGTAATTGTTGTAGTTGATTTATAACTTTTATATCTCAGATGTAAAATGGAAGTAGAATACAACCTTTTTTACTCTACTCTGATTAACACCTGTAAGAACACAAGAGATACACAAAAATAATCTATCTAATTTTTTTCATAAAATAACTCCTTCTCTAATTACTTTGTTTTACACAGCTACTGAAGATCTCCCCTGATATGAATTAAACCAGCACCCAGTTGGTGCTTTATTATCTCTTCAACAAAATGATTTATTGTTTGTAGTCTGAAAGCAAAAGAGGAGGAAAATTACATTTTCTGTACCAGTAGCAGTAGCCCTATTACTTGCTCTGTACTATTCTTTGAAGATTACAATGACCAATATTGTAATGATACCAGAAATAGTTAACTCTAACAAAGCTGCTTACACAAAAGCAGTGACAGCTGAGATCATTGTACTTCATGATGATTTAACCTTAGATGTTAAATCTTATGTTTCTTACCTCAGCATGACCTGCTATAATGTTCAAATTTCAATTTATCTCCTACCCCAGGGTCTGGACATAACTGATTTTTTTTTTTATTATTTTTTTAAGGTTTCAAATTAAGAAAGTTTAATTAATTAGGAACAGGCAAATAATACAAGAAAAAAATGTCAAGAAGGGAAAGTTGTAAATCCTGTATGTGTGTGTCTAAGCTATAAATAATAAACTAATTTTAAGATGATTTATTTTGTATATCAATGAGAATTTAATGCTTTGTTTTTATACATTGATTAAAAAGGCTAGGCTATTACTGCTTATAGAAAAAACATTGGAAACAGGCAAAAGAAATTTCTGTCAAGCTGCATACCTAAAACCAAATGTACAAGACGCATATATGCACGTGCACAGCAGATAAAAAAAAATGGAAATTCAAAAAGAGAACAATTATAAGAGTGGTGGTGCTGCAAGTGCAGGAAGTTGTTTATCTTCCAAACTCACAGCACCTTTGCAGCACCACAAACGCCTTCAACATGGAGCAAGAAACTCAAGAGTTTCCTCCAGCAGTGAAGCTAATAGAATATGCTGAAAGGGAAAGCCAAGTACAGCTCTTTCCCTACATTCTTAAGCAATTCCAAGAAAGCTGGATGAAAATCATTATTAGTAGAACACAACTGCAACACACCCATGAAGTTGCAGAAGAACATTTTTGTGAAGTTGGCTGGGCTGCCTCTTGTGGGGATCTATTTAACAACTGGGATTTATTTTTATTTGGATGAGGTAATTGGAAAGCTTCTGATACTGCATGATAAGAGAGATGAAGAAGGGAAAAGCAGCACATTGTTAACAGAGATGTTGTTTGTTGGTACAAACTTGGGATGATCTGCATCATGGACAGAGTATTGATCAGTCATGAGTATTGCTAGAAAAATCCTTTATGCCAAGTCATAACCACCATGATTTATCTTATTTCTCCTTATAAATTGGTCCTATTTAGACAAGGCTGAGAACAATGACTAAAATAACTTTAAAATAGATGAGACATCACACAATCATATCATTATCTAAATATTGATTATCAGTTGCACCAATCACAGGATTAATTCTGGGCATTACAGAAAGGAAACTCTTTTAAAATAGCATTTATACAAGTGTACATTAAGGCAAGCAAGAAATTTTGAAATATTAGCTCTGTTTTGGAAAACATCCTTTTTCACTGTCTTATTAATGATACTATTGTTCCCTGAGACAGGGAAACTGTGTTGCACAGGCAACTGCAAGCACTGGAGGTCTATTCAGTTGCCTGCATGTAGGAATCTGCTGTCATTTCAGGTGCCCTGTGATATCTGATGTATCCCCACAGGGCTTGCAAATTTGACAGAGCACCTAGCTGCATATGATCTCTGCCATTCAGGAGTGGAAGCTGGAAGCCAAGCGGGATGCCTGAGGGCATTCCAAATGGTTCAAGGTACCTGCACTGAGTCAAGTTGCTGATGTCTTTCTTGCTGGAAGCATGTTCATAAGGGTGAATTGTCAGATAGTAGAAATCTGCTTAGCAATATGCATAATGCTCACCTAAAAAGCCTGAGTGGAACACTTCTTCTCTTGCAGTCTTTAGATAAACTTCATAGCATTGTCCAGGAAAGTGTGATTTATACCCTGTAATCTTAAACTAATAAAAAAAAAAATCATACCTTCGTCTATCAGTTCTTGCTCATTCAAGCTTACACATAATTTAGGACTTTTTAAACGCATATAACCTAAAATAAAGTTTCTATTTTAAAACACCTTTCTTTTTAGCAAAACTAGGTAGAGTTAAACAAGAAAATTATATACTTTGGGTGTGAGAAATTAGTATACTCAAGTATAATTTTAACAATGTTATATCTTATAATGAGTTGACCTTCTATTCTCCTTAACCCTTTTTTTCATCAAAGCCACCTACACCCACTTTGCCTTCTGTTTCTCTAATCTGCAATTATTTATGTTTTCTTCATGCTGCTCTATCCGCCATGGGAGCAAAATTGTATTTGGTGAAATATAGAGCTAATTATACCATGAACCCAACAACAAAAAGACAGAGCAGATGTTACTTCAGACGTGCTAACAGTCCCTATGCTTAATGCACACATAGTAAAAGACTGAACGCAGCATTTGAAAAAAATGTGATGGGCTTAAACATGTGGAAAGAAATTAGCACAAAACTCAAACAGAATGACATACTTAATAGGCTCTAAAACATTTATTCAGTGGTTGTATTCAGCATTGATTTTACTTTAATTCAATACATATGTGAGGCTAGACATGGGGTCAAATATAGCATATTAAGTAATTATGCTCAAGTTCTTCTGATGTCAGTACCCAGTTTCTTCAGTATCCCTTCCGCCTGTCCATCAGCACCTCCAGTTCTAGGATGAAATTTGCCCATCTCTATCTACCTGAACATTTCCCAAAACACAGGAGCTAGATCTAAGAATAACTGTAGAGGCCAAAAAAAAAAAAAAAAAAAAAAAAAAAGAAAAAGGTGCTTTCTAGTATTTTCTAGTTTTTTCCTCAATGTGAGTAAGCAAGAGCTAGAAAACAGACCTTAACAATGAAGAAATATTTGACACTACTCAAAAGCACAGGTTGCTTTGTTTTGTTTTAAATTAGCTTGTGATTATTTCAAATGCAGGAACAGTATGGGTAACTCCGCACCAGCCCTCAAGCCCATGCACAGGTCCTGCTGCATGTTATAGTACAGGTGTAGCTTAAAAACACAACTGTAGGACGATATGACACAAACACAGCCTTCTAATACTTGTAAGTGCCAATCAACATACCAGACTTGTATCTATAATAACTGGGAGACATTTTGGTGTTTATTATCAGGATTAGAGTGGGATCTCTCAGCAGTCTACAGAGTAGCCTCCACAAGTAGGGGACCACCAAGAGCACGCTTTCCCCCTCCCTTAGTACCAAACTTCCACAAGAGTATTAGTTTTCTTTCTCTACCACAAGCAAACTCCTTCCAAACTAAAAATAAGCCTACAGATCATGGAACTGAACAGAAAATTGCAATATTCCCCCTTCCTCTATTGCCCACCTTTACCACTTTCCTGAGTAAAATAGTCACACAAGTTGGAAGTGATTTAGAATAACTTGCAAACCTTCATGTCAGGCATAACTCCTGTAAATCCAAATGTTTTGTACACACTAATGCAACATAAATTTGCCATGCACGCTCTAACCTCACTGAAGAGGAGACTAGTGACTCCTCTGAGTAGCTAAACTGTTCTATAATAAAAGTAAAATAAACTTCATTCAGTAAATACATGGCACTTTATAGTAAGATATGAAGATAGTCCATCATCAGTCAAGCTTCAATAGAAAAATTGAGACCACTAAAACAGATTTCAGCAAACAAATTTTAATCATTAGCTGCAGGAGCACTAATTACATTATCATGATAAATCACTTTTCACAGATGTGCAGTACCAAATCTAAGAGGGCACTTTCCAGTTCACTAAAATACACATTATTACCATACAACTAGTTCAACCCCACTACAAATGGGGGAAAAAAAAAAAAAAGATTAAAAAGGTTTGATCTTAAATTCAACTTTGAAGGCATAGATGCTGAATAAAATGTATCTGCCCAATTATAAATCTTGAGAAAAATACCTCTAGTAAGAGATACGTATGATAATACAGAATTTCAAATAATTGGTTAAAAACATGCATAACCAGACTAATCACAGTAGTCTAGAAAGCAACATGTCTTTAACAGCAATCATCACAGTATGAAATCAACTCTGAGCTTATTACATTTGGCTGAATAATCTAAAATTGTAGAATTAAAAATAATTATTGATAAAAGATAAGACATAAAACCTCCCTAGCTGTTTGAATCTAAGAATATCAGGGGATGGAATGAATGTTGAATTTATGTTGTGGAAAATTGGTCCCAAGTTGGTTTTACACTTCATCAGAAAGCACTTTTGTCTTGTATGCAAACAGTTAATGAAGCATACCAAAACTGCAACTTTTTTGCTAGTGCTGGTGTGGTAAGACTCAGAGCATATTCCATAGCTTGCAGAATATTTAAGAAACATTATAGATTTTTCATTTATTCTCCTTTGGTTATAATGCAGAATCCTATAATTTTAAATAAGATTCTTCCTTGCATTTTCAAGTATTGTTATATATAGCTTGCAGTTGCAGATATAGTATAGCCTTTCATATCGAAAGCATTCATTTTTGTTCCTTTACAGAGTATATTCAAGAAAAGATGACACCACATAAGTAACTGGTGCCCTAATAAATTCTAAGAATGTATGGATTCTTAACTACCTCTCATGCTGGAAACATGACTGGATTTAAAATTTTATAGTTAAACCTTTCTCGTTTTTTTGTTAAATTTTGTTTCAGCTATTCTCATAGTTGAAAACAAGAAATGAATTATTCCAAGTGGATAATAGTTATACTATCATATCTTTTCAAGAGAAAATGGGTGGGACAGCCTCTTTTACACCAAAACTGAAATAAACATATAGAACAGGAAAGACTTTACAATATGCTGAACATTTGCCTTTAAAAGAACTTCCTTTCACACTGCAGTTTTATGACTTTTGCATCAAGAATTTGTCTGCAGAATTATATCTGAGTATGGCAACCAGCTCCATTATCTCAACCATACACACTGTTACGATTAACTTTGGGAAATTAGTGGGGCTTACACAGCTGAACAAATGATTGGCAAACTCCAGTCAATCACCACATCAAAAAGAAAGTCCCAACTGCAAAGACAAACTGCATTAATGCCCTGCAGGAGGGGAACAAGCTGCCTAAAAATGGTGTAATGCAGGAACTGAATGTATTTATTTACTCAAGAATCACAAAAGCCGTTTTATCTGTGGAATCCAGCCTTTTACCACTTGTCCTGTAAAGAAGCTCCTATCAGCAGACCAACATAGCAAAAGCTACTCATATAGATTATGTTGAATGCTCAAACTTCAGAAAATGGGTGTAAATTACCTTCTGTCATACAACCTCATTAATCAAGCCTATCAATTAAGGGCACAAAGTACAAATTTGGGTGGCCCTTGCTAAAAACAAAAAATAAAAATTATCTGCCATTAAAATTCTACAGGAAGATGAATCCACTGAGTCCCAGATTAACGGGACAGGCTGGGGTCCATTTCAACAATTACTGGCATCAAACCTATCCAAATTATAATACAATAGTTGGTTTTGGCACTCTGGTTACAGTTAGGACTGCAAAAGTTCATAACATTTCAATCAAAACCAGTCAGATGAGGTTGTAATGCCTGTTCTTAGGCTTGGGTGCCACTGAAGTAGATTCGAGATAAATAGATTAAATATATAATAGACCTAAAACCATCTTCCGTAACAGTTTCATAACAGATTCCTCATGTTTCTACAATATATGATAGCTGACATATAGCCTCTTCATTTCTATTTTTTTATTTTTTATCGTGCCAAAATATGCTGATATAAAAAGTCCTCTTAAGCTTTTGCTAAACTTGCTTATCTTTTTACTACATACTCACTATTTAACTTGGAGCAAGACTTTTACATTCATCAGAGATTCCCCAAAGGTGGCCAGGCCAGAAGGGTAACACCATCCACTCCAAAGAAATGTTTGGTAAAGTGTCATCTTACAGCAAGCCACTTCTGGCAGAGGCAATTGTACTCATATTTGAATTTGGATAGTGAACTTGTTGGACCTCATTAGCTAAGAAAGCTGGGCTTGATTAACGTTTTAACACAAATCTTTCAAGAAAGCCCAGCTGCAGCAAGAAACTGAAGTAGTGATTCAGGAGACACCACTCACTCCCTTTGAGTGCATACTGAGGAACTGCTCCAGCATGGTGCGAAGGGACATCATGCTGCTGGTGGTGCTGTCTTTCAGATGAGATGTAAAACTGAGTTCTGACAACTTACAGTCATTAAATATCCCATGGCACTTTTCACAGGAGTACATGTGTTAACCCATATGTCCTGGCTATATTCCAAATGCATAATTGCATTCTGCCTACCTAAATTCCCTACACAGTTTCAGTAGCATGCAGTACTATTTATTCTCTTTCTCTCTTCTCTCCAACATTGCTCTTTAGCATTTATGCTCAGGTACAAGAAAAGGCACAGATATACCGCAACCTCTAAGTTTTAGTTGGCTGACATAAAAGAATTGAAGGCAACTCAGATCTACGACACAATGCACAGGAAGAAAAAGGGTCCCCAGAATTCAAGGCAAAAAAAAAAACCCAGCATGGAGCCGCCTAAGCTAGACAGTACAGAAATATCAAGGACAAGAAAATCTCAGAACTGTTATCTTTCTCAGCCTGGGTGTTAAGTACACAGCAGTTTTGAAAAGTATCTCCATTCCTCTAGGTTTGTGCAGTCCCAGACCTTTGTAGACTTGTAAAGGGATTGGCAGGATTTTAAGATTGTACTCTGGGACCTAGATACTTAAATTACCCTTAAACTCCCCATAAATTCCACTCCCGAAGACAAGCATCTACTCTGTTAAGTTAAAAACAAAAAGGCATTTCAAGGTTTCTTTCTACATTTTACATTTTAAATTGAGTGTATGAAAAACATTGATAAAATGCAGAAAGAGGCCCTAGATGAGAACCCTGGGGTATTCCCAGAGCATCCCAATTACTAAACCACACAATCGTTCCCTCTCTCTTTTCCAATAAATGTTGCACTCACTTCATAGTGGTCTCGATGCAGAAGGAGCAAAAAATACTTAGAGAGAACTCAGACTAGTTTCCACACTACCAATTAATATGTTTTCACAGGAGATGGGCAAAAAAGGTTTGAGTTGCTCATATTGTCCATATTTCCTTAGTGATGCTCTATCGACCAGACCACTAGTTCTGAGCTCACACTACCCGATTTGGTGAAACTTACAGTGGTTCCTTGCTTTGTGCCCAGTGCCATACATCAGGAAGGGTATATGCTAAATTTGGCCTTACAGATCACTGAAGGGAGGGTTCCACCTGGTCTTTTGGCATAAAACAGGGATTGCTCTACTTAGTGCAAAGTGGGGGCAAACTAGGGAAGATAGAGTAATAAAATTCTTAATGTCATGGGGGTTTTGCTAATGAAATGGAATTATTCAGGGCCTTCCAGGTTAAAAACAAAAATAAAAATCTAAGCTTTCCCTCAGTGTTTTCTGTGCTTAACTTTTTACTAGAACTTACACTTAAGACCTTTTCAGATGTAGGTCTGAAACTGGTCTATCCAGATATATCTGTTCTTCTAAAATACATTTATTGACCATTTCTCTTATATATATTTTTTTTTTCACTGCCAGTTAAAGAATAAACAATACAGATACCAGCTACAGCAGTCCTGCCTAATACTTTTCATGGTACAGGACACACAACTCAGATATAAAGTGTTTAGACCTAGATTCACTTAACTGAAATTTTCAGTTTACGTGACCAGCTGCCTCAGATTGCCTGTATAGTCAAACAATGGGCATTCAGCTGTACATAGTAATTCAAATATTCATTGGTACTAATTGTCCATCGGGGATATCTATCTCTTTTTGAGCCCTGGACAACTGGATTCCAAACGTTAGCACCTCTTGAAGTTAGATGGGTTAAACATGACTGATCCCAAACACTTTTTTTTCCCTTTTTTTTTGAGATAATCACCATTATATTCCTATCATAAAAGCAGTACAATCAATTATGCAGAAGGACAATTGAAGTGAGTTTCTGTTTTTTTGGTGAAACTATCTATACTCTCATCCATAGTCTTATTCTGACCATTAATACTAAATGGTTTTCAGTTGCATACACAGTGAATCAAACATATTTTCTTGCGGCCAAAATTACTGATTATAATCATACCAGGTGGCAGAGTCAAGTGAGAGAGATGCCACCTTCACATGAGGTTCAACTTTACTCGCATCTTTCCTATTCTGAACCAACCTGCTGCCAGCTTTCTTCGCTATTAATTCACTGTATCTTGGAGTTTTTTTGAGGACATACATTCAGGTCTTAGATTATATTGATAAGCCTTCAAAAAACCAAAAAGAAGCCCAAAACAACCTCCATATACTTTGTGAGCATGACTGCATGAAATAAAGGCAGGTCTGATGGATGTTGAATTAATGTAAATGACATTTTGTAATATATGGCCCTGATTCTCCTTTCACTTATGCTGCTGTAAATCTGGAAAAGAACCCTCCATGGATTTTCATAAACTTAGTCTGCTCAAAAGCTGATACAGCTGAGAAAGAATCAAATGTTCTTCATTTAAATATTGATTGTGCACTTAGGAAATTAAAATAGTTGTGATGCATATACTGAAAATAAATATAATTTTTAATATATATTAACTTCTGCAAGCTTATAGGCTTAGAGAGAATTCCAAGTAACTAGCTTGTCTAAAATGAAAACATGAATATTCCTAACAAAAGGGGTTTGTACTTGAGGGGATTAGAGGCCAGCAAGTAGCTTGGAAGCCTTTGGAATATCCTGCATAAAACCAGGTCATTTTTAATATTAAAAACCCCAAACTTTAATATAGACCAACAGATTGTTCTAAACTCGCAATCCCCTTTCTTCTTCTCCCTCTGACATGCAAACACCTGACACACAAAGGGAGTCACATTCAGAAGGAGATTATGATGCAATGATCTCGTTGTGAATGTTGCATTATGGTTTCAGCATCGCTGTAAGAGCTCCCCTGGCACTTGTGCTTACAGCAATTTGAATTTCTTTGGCAGCTAGGTATGATTTGTGACAGATTTCAGCCTTGCTCTTCATTGAGGGAGTACACTGGCAAGTGCTTGAAGTATTTACCATGGAGATTGGAAAGAAGAAAATGTAAAGAGGAATATTTGAGGTAGCCTTTTTTTTCTTTCTTTCTTTCTTTTTTTTTTTTAAAACATTGATTCTTTTTTTTAGCAGTTGTTAAGTTATCCAAACCAGTTCTTTTCAATGGCATAATTTTGTGCTGCTTAGAAAAAGCAGTCTCACTACACTGTTCTATTTGAAGGATTATTCCATTTGCCATGGCAGTGAAACCCTGTTAATTTTAATGACTATTGTGAATGCCTGTATCACTAGCTAAATGCTCCATGTAGAGTGCAAAGAATCTTTCAATTGATTGTACTGTAGTTTGTAGCATGATTGGAAAGAAGTTTGCCTATACATTCTTTACACATGAATTACACATCTAAACTTCTTTACATGGTTTGGAAAATCTTAAGCTGACAAAGCACAATTATCTTTTTATCCTGGAAAACACCTTAAACTCTTCTGAAAAAGTAGGGTCACTTGGTAGGTTACATGTTTCGCACTGGATCCCCCAAAACTTTGCTGAGCCAAAGCCTCTACATTTACGGCAGACTAACTAGTTCCCAAAGCTGACCTGCAAAGATTGTTCTCAGTATCTCCTCTGCCATAAAAGCAGTAATAAGCACCCGTATGCAAAGTTTCTCTGAAACGCTCTTGGTCTGCAGACTAAATCTTATCTCGATTCCTTCCTCATTCCCATATATAAGTAGTGGAGGTAGTCCCCAGCAAATACAGACAGCTCCACAGCAAAGGCTGCACTCTGAGCACAAGCATTCAGGCAACAATGACAACGCTCTGGCTGGCTTTGGCATGAACTGATGAACGAGAAATTTAATAGGGAGGTGCTGCACAGCCTACAAAGAGAAAACCTGCATATAACAAAGGACTGAGGTTGACCGGGTTTAGGCTAATAAAGTTTGTATCTCATCCAGCAGAATGGATCCAAACTTCCATTCACATGTAAAAATAGCCTATCGATTAAAGCATATTTCTTCCTCTTTGGCCCTGTTTTTCAATTATTTTATTTGAGACAATAAGTTTGGCAAGTTCTTTTGTTAACACAGTTCCTGTTATTTTAAAAGCAACAGATTTTATGGCCCATGGTTATCATCTGAGACTTAAAATATGTACATGAAAGAATGCATAGGAGGTGTCAGGTGCACCCTTGGGAGGGTAAGAATGTCCACATGGTCCCAAGTCTTCTACAAGTAGCAGTTTCTGTATGAATGGGTGAGAAATGTTCTTTCTCATTTGCAGGTGTTCTATATTCAAAAGGTACAGCCTAAGATATGATTTAAGGATTAACCCTCTGATCTGCCAAGCATCCTCAACTCAGGGTTCCAAATATGAGAACCAGATCTTCAGCATAATTAAAAATAGATATATATACTTGAACTATAGGATTTATATACAAAGATGGGATTTTAAGTATGTTTTTGTAACTATACAAAATTTTCTTAGTTTATTTATTTACTTCTTTTTTAAATATTATACGCACACAGTCTTTAGAAACTAGTGAAACACTGCTGATTTAATTTATTTGATTTAGAAAATACTACAGTACATCTGGCATATCATGGGTTTGTTATTGATCGCTAACTGAAAAAGTGGAGCTGTAATACATATTACATGCAATTTCAAACAGAAAAGAAAACCATAATATGTTGTAGTGACTTATCAGCATCCATCCTCAAAAATACATACTTCAACTACATTGTTAATGAACAATTAAAAAAAAGAACGTAATAAACTAACAAACTCCAGCATCTTTGAATACTAAACGGAATTAAACAGAATATATGGATTTATTTGACCTACCAACTGATCACTGTTTCATTTTTTAATATGATTGTATCTCCTAAGAAAATACTGTTGATGAACTGTTCAGTGTGAAGGCAGTTTAAAGAAAATTAAAGATTATATAAAGAACTAGAAATAAAATGTAGAAAATACACAACTAGTGCCTTTTCTAAATTAAGATTACCAGTCTAGTTAGAGAGATGGAAGTGAAAAAGATCATTGGTATATGAGAATACATAATAGTAAGTTTGGCACAACTGTTAGTCCTTCTCACTATACGAGAATGTGAAAATATTCCATGAAACTGAGATACAACATATCAGCACATATCACTTCCTGGAAGAAACAGAATTACTTGTTTTAAAAATATTTATAACCATACAGATGGAAATAATTGAGAACAACAGTTTGTTTAAACCAGAATTTATCACTTAGTGTAGTAGTGGGGAAAAGCCCTCATTACATGAAATGTAAGAAACAATTCTGTGAGATTAAAAACTTCTCATTTCAGATTATAAATCCTTGCTGACTGATGAAGACTCGTCAGGAACTATTCATGCAAAGAAGAAGATGATTCTATATCTGCCTGCTGTCAGTTTCTTGAACTTTCCTCTGATGGGTGCTGTGATTGATAGGATACCATGACAAATTCACCACAAGTCCACTCCAAAGTGGAAATACTATGTCACACCGATACTTGAGTGACTGTCATAACTGAGGAATGCTTTAAAGTATTTATACTGACATCACAAAAATGCCATTATTGTAAGGATACATCTTCTTAACATTTTGGTTAAAACACTTAAAATATTTGATTCTATTGCTACTATGTATTAAGAAAAATATTCTTTACTTAAAAGTGATATATATAAATGTGACATACAACATATATTTATATATTTTATTCATGTATAAATATTCATTAATTTTCACATTAATGTATATTTGTTTATTGATATTCAAATATAAAGCCTATAAACAAATATACTAATATATATTAGACTATGTTTGTCTATACGAAAGATTAATGGCCAGAAAATGATAAATTCATACAGAATTTATCACATACTTGAAACAAATCATAGGTTATATTTGAGGGACAGAAAAAAATGAAAACAAAATAGCAACTATTTCTGTATACGGTGTACTAATTAAGCCAGAGTATTTAAATATAGTAATTTTACTCTCTCTCTTTCTCTCACTCTCTTCTGTCTTCTCTTTTTTTTTTAAGCTTTGCAGAGAAAGAGCTACTGACTTATTCATTTCAGTTAGCAAGAAATTTCTCAACTTCCTTGGGTGCTTAAGTGCAAGAATATTTTAGACCCCATCTTTGCATATTACTTTATCTTTCAGTGGTAATTAACAGAGTCTTAATCTGGCTAATGTTAATGACCACTGTTCTTTCTTTAAATCCCAGTTAAACCAAGCTTATTAAGGGCCAATTAAAGGAAGTCTTATGTGATCTGAATAACACCAAGACCAATTTTTAACAGCTATAACTCTTTATTTTGGATGCTGATTGTGGAAAAAAATCTCTTCTCATTATGGCCTTTGTCTGTTTTAAAATAAACTGTCAATAGCTATTGGGAAGGATGGGGAATCTTACAAAAAGTCAGAGATACAGAAGAATTTAGTAAAATGCAGATTTAACTAAAAAAATTAGCTATGTTCTACTATTTTCACTCCTTCCCATAAAAAAGTAATATATTACTAATTTCCACTTCATTTTTCATAATGTTACAGCACAAAAATAGAACAACACTTTGCAGTAACTTTCCAAGTGGTAACACAACCTAAATCTGTATTAACTGAGTACCATGGACAAAATAAAGAAAAACTCGCTCACCATTTGAATAGGAAATGGAACATTTTTACCTAAATATGAAAGAGTTAATAGGGCCTTTTTGTTTGGGGACAGTCAGGTAGTTTTCCCACTGCTTATCTGAACACAATTTTCAACTCCAGACTTTTGAAAAGCTTGTTGGTTCCACTTATGTCTAAGGTGACCCTTCTACAGACGCGTTGTTATAAATTACAACCTACTATTTCTTACGTATCTAAGATTTCACTCATTGCTCAACTTCACCATTACTTCTCTTTCATCTGAACGGAAGCAGTAATGCAATCTGACTATTGCTTCTAGCTATTAAACAAAATATTACACTTACCACTACTGTCTAAAATCCAAACACCCTAGAGCTAACCACTGCTGTAGCAAGTCACCGCAGGACAGGTCCTTTGCATACTCTGCAGCACACAACAGACCTAACTCCATGGCGACAACTCTTAAACTCTGCGGTAGCAGCTACAAAATCCATGGCAACATTAATTCATTATTGTCGCTAAAATACTCTTCATCCCTACTTTCCCACTCCCGCACAAACATATTCAGCCATGACTCATAGCAGAGAGTATCACTGATGAAAAATTGATGGTTATTTTTAACAATAAATCCTGAATTATTTTTCTCTGTGCTCCCTAGATAATTTGGCTATAATAGCTCTCGGCCTGTAGAAGAGTTCTGCACAAACCATCTTCCTATCCTGATACCAGCACAGAAGAAAACTTGCATCTGGATTCTCCAGCTTTCTGTGTCCCACTTGCTTCACTCCTCGTCAGGCTATCAAGCTCGCTTACGTCGCATTCAGTTTTCCATCTAGTTATATAAGCTGGACCTCAGTTTTAACTTTTTGTGTCCTTGTTCCTGGCTCCATCAGACAATACAGCTGTATTGCAGCTGTGAACATAATTACAAAAATAAAACAAAATCCCTTTCAAAATCGAAAGCAGAATTTTGCAGAAAATGATGTGGCTACAAGAGAACCAGGCTTTGCTCTACACAACTCATCTGATAAACCGACAGCTGTCATCACCACTACTGCAACAGTTAAGTACACTACTTTTCCAAAGTAATTATCAAGGGATGATGAGGGGAGACAGAGGGGAAGCAGAACACCGCAAAAATTGTATCACACCACAGCAAAACAGGAAGAGGGCGCTGACATCGTAAAGGAGTATTCCAGTACTGAAACAGTAGTCGGCATGTCATAGCCAAAAATTCAGTTCTAGATGAGGTCACACCTATAGTACTGGCCACAAAAAAATTTGGAAAATAAACATAAAGTAAGTTTAATGTCATCCCCAGTCATTCACATATGTTATTTGGCAAATCAGCTTTTCCATACAAAGATAAACAAAACACAGATGACCCAGAGTCTTAGCCTGTCCGGTGTACATCTCCATGCAAACCCCACAGCAACAGCAGTAAGACAGAAGAGCTTGCCAGTCACAAAACGAGAAGCATATTCAGAAGTATCCTTAACCAACCAGCACTTTCCCATCCTAATCTTTCTTTCCCTCTTGCTCCCTTTTCCCTTAGTTCTCCTCCCCCACCATTTCCCACCACTACCACTGTCACCAATCATTAGACAGCACTTTGGGATTTCAAGAAAGAGCTCTCTTTGTGCCTCTTCCTCCAGTTAAGGCTTCAGCTGTATACCAAGGAGTTCAGTTTCAAATCAGGGACAGCGAGACTCCAGTGCAAGCCTGGCTGCTGTACAGGTACAGCAGCAGCTCTGTCTGTGCCCCAAGACACCTCCAATACCTGTGACGATTAAGCGTAAGGCCTGCAAATAGCTTCAGTTTTACTGGCCCCTAGATTTTATATATATGTAATAATAATCACACATGGAACATCTCATCTGCTTTGGCAGAAGTAACTTAGTTGTGATTATGGAGAGTAGAAATTTATACAGGCAGGCTCCCTTGCAAACTCAGACCTGATGTGTAAGTGATTACCTCTCCTGTCCCCTCCAATTTTTTATTTTTTTTTTAATGGAGGATCTGTTAAAAAACACATTTTCATACTCAAGGCTTCAAGGGGCTACTGGGGGAAAAAAAGACACCTGGCACTTTTCTGCTGTGACCACAGGAGGAGCTTGCAGGACTTCCAGCATGTTCAAGGCACGGACCGTTTGCATGTCACTGCATGCAAAGACCTAGGCAAGTGATAGGACACCAGTAAAGGCCTGAACTTCCCTCCACACATCTCTCATTTTTTTAAAGTCTTCCCAGCATGTTGTCCTGGAGGAACAGTGGCTGGGGGGTGTGGTGGGAGAGGAGACAGAAAGTGAAGGCTCCAGTCTTTAAGAGGCCAGGACCAAGAGCCTGTGATACTGAAAGGAACAAGGATGTCCTCCCTGCCACAAAACAGAGTAAGCTACAGAACTGTAGCAAACTGTGTATACACACCAAATTCTCCATTTTCCAGGGTATTTAAATAGTATCTCAGGAAATGCATGGACTGCAAAACATTATTCTTTGCCATGTTGTGACATCTGGCTAGCACTGCTGTACCAACAAGTCCAGCCACACTTAAGCTGATTCCTGCAGGGCCACTTACCTGTATTCTGTGGGATGATCCTCAGCATCTACTCAGTACCAGAACAAAGGTAAGTCCTTACCCAGTCCTAGCTCAGCTCTGGCCATCCAGGCTAGTTTTGTGCAGAACCAGAAATTAGACATTGTTGGTAATAGGGACCTTGGTGCACAGGCACCTGACTGGGGTCTGAGTGCTGTCAGGGTAGTCTCATCAAGGTTTACTGGTGAAGCTCCATGTCATCATAAACTGACTATACTATTTGCCAGTCCTTGAAGTAACACAGTATCCATATGGGAAAATACTTCACCTAAAAGTGACTAAGCATGTCTGAGAGAGCACTACACAGACATAAACTCTGCTGTTGGCATCCATGGCATCATTACTCCATAAACCATGTTCGTGAATAAATAAAAAATGACCTGCCTTCTCTTTCATATAAAGAAATTACTGCTAAATCTGATCTGCATACAAAAACAGTTGAAAAATCCTGTATATTTGCAACAGTCTTGATGTGGTACATCTCTGGAAACAAAATGAATGGGGACTTCTAAGCCAGAATGAACCATATAAACATTACATGGATTCCAAAAGGATGGATATTGGTTTCTCAGTCATTAAGAAAAATGTTGGACCCAATATAATAGAAGTGTCTGTATAGGAGAAAAGAACCAAGGAATTGAAGGGAGGAGAAGAGTGATTTAATACAACTATCCTAGACACGAGGCTTGTGAAACTGCCTTAAAGAGATGTCTAAGGAAGGGTGTTGGTGAGTTCTGCAGAATAGATAGAAGATACATTATCCATAGTATCACCTGCTTTCACCTTATGGGGTAAAAAGCTAGATTAAGACTTTCAGTCTATAGGTGGAAAAGACATGGGTTTTTCTTTCAAAAACTCTCCATCTTACTGTTGCTGACTTTCCACTTGCTGACTTCAACTTCTGGACAGATCTTTTTCTGTCCAGATCTTTTATCCGTCTGCTTTGTCACTCTCCCTCCATGTAACTGGGGCATGGGAACTAGAGACGTCAGGCTGTTTTTTTTTTTCCTAAGGATGCCTCAGGACTGACTGAACAATTACTACTGGAGTCATGAAGGATTTTTTCTCTTTGGAGCCTAATGGATTTTAAAGCATCTTGGAGTTTTAGTTCAATTGACAGGAAAACTTGGAAGTAATGCAAAGCCCTAGCTATTCCTTCTTAAATCTGGAGGACTGCTAGTAAGCATATTGCAACAATAAATGAAACAGAATTTTGCTGGCAAACTCTTGCATCTGAAAAAGGCACACCATACCAAAGGTCTCCCTTTGGTAACTTTTGCCTTGCTGTGGGAACAAGGAAGAAGAGAGGCATACTCAAGGACCTTGAAAAGAAGAACTGAATCCCAGAACAAACCAAATCCTACAAACTTTATTCCATCTTCTGGCGAGCCTGTGTAGCTGGGGAGTCTGGGAAGATTTTCATTGTTTCAGAAGCTTTCCAGTGTTAAGTTAATAAAACTGCAGCCTGCTGCTTAAATCCATTCCTGTGTCTATCTTCATTCACTTGAGCATCCTAATCAAGTGTCCATTTAAATAGACTGGTGGCATTTTGAGATGCCAGCCACTCACACTAAGATGAAATCTTTCATTGTGGAGTAAAAAGTTAGCTGCATAGATAAAATATTCATATATAAGAAATAGTACTGGCTAAACTCCTATCTATGACTCATTTCAAACTTCATATACTTCATAGCAGATGAATTATAGTGCTCCAGAGGTAATCAGATACAGAGAGGGGAGGAAACAAACCACATAGTAAACAAATACTTAATATGTAACTTTTAAGGCCTGATTTTTTGTCATCTAATTCTAAATACTAGCTTTAGAGAAGAAGACATACTAGAAAATTAATATCATAGGTAATCTATAGACCACTTTTGGCTAATTTAAAGCTCCAATGTGTATTTGTTTTCTGTATAAATTTCTTTCTTATTATTCTCAATAAGATACTCTCAGCACGATAAAAAGAAGGACATTACCAGCAGCGTTTTCAATCATGGGGGCTATATATTCAAGAGCAATCAATAAAAACCACACAGGGCCTGACAAACAACTAGTCAAAGGAATCATTTTTCTCAGATACTTAGCAGTATCCTTTTAAAGTAATTGCTTTTGGT
>NC_044017.1:19037500-19175000 GCF_900496995.4 Aquila chrysaetos chrysaetos | reverse complement strand
CTGTATTGTCACATGATGAGCTTAAAGAAATAAGAAGAAATTCTGACCTCTAGGATAAACTGCCTACCTCTTCACAAGACTGTAGCCTGACTTTGCTTGCCTGACCCCTCCTTCTTCTGCACACATTACTTCTTTTCAAATAAAAGATGTAGTTATTTCACATTCCAATTTTTGCAGCAATAGGGCCTTCATTTATCTGCTTTATCACATAGATGTGTTAATGGATTTCCTGATAGTAAAGTTGAAGCTCTAAGACTTGAATGCAAACTTTGAGACAAGGGCAATGTATCTACATGTAGATCCCGCTGACGTTGTTGATGGGAAAAGGCCTGTAAAATGGAGTTTTTAAGAATTGCCACAGTATGCAATTTTCTACATGCACAGACTCGATTTAAGAAAATTTCTTACAGTAGATGCCTCACTTAGGCCCTGTGGTTGCCCCTCCCCATTACCTGGAGAAACTCCAAAAATGTTCCCTTGAACATAAACACAGGCAGGCATCATATGTGTACAAATACAGCCTTAGTCTCTAGAAAGTAGACTTCTTTCCATGCCCCCCCCCCCCCCATATCCTGATTAAACAAAACCCTCCAGGATTTATTTATCTTCATCAAGTTACCTTTAAACCCAAAATGAGATGTTGCCTAGTTCACATCATTCTGCAACAGACACACCACAGTAAGAAAAGGATGCACTTTTTAAATTCTGTTCCAGAAATGAACGAAGCTTTTTTTGGTCCTTTGTGCTATATATGAATGAAAACAGGAATTCTGTATTTCTTCAATGTCTATATGACTACATAGAAAATATTTTTGATGCATAATATAGCATATTTACACATCTATAACATAGTAAAGATACATACTTTCATGATGATAATTCAATTCACATGTGAGAGATATGTTCATTTGTCACGCATTCCACCATAGACATTATTTTCTAAAATGGAACCAATAATCATAAGGTTTAGTGTTTTCTTTTTAAAATGTAGCTTCTAATTAATATTTATGAAAGAAGATCCTATAGACTATCATAACTACTTAGCAAAATAAGGTGTGTATTAAGCTTATATTTCTTAATATAGCACATCCACAGTATCATGTTTTAAGTATATTTACTGCCAATAACAAATAACAAAAAACAAAACTGAATAAAAGCTTAACAATTGCATTATTTTCATACAAGGCACTACTAAAAAGGAAAATGGCAATAACAATAAAGCATGTATTTTGAAAAAAATCACATTGAAGATTAAATTATCCAACTATTTATCCAATTAGGATTATCTTGCATGGAACAGGAAATAAAGTAAATGTGATCAATCAATATAAAAAGCCTTTTTTTTTTATCTTGTTGACAAGATAGACTTAATCATTTAGATTTTTCCATGAACTTGATACAGCTTCATAGCAGGCCCAGAGCACTAATGTCACGCAGCAAGCTTTTGCTTCTGCAGTTTTAGAAGCCTGTTCTCTCAGTATGTCTCACGTAGGTAAAAAATCACTCTTTTCATAAGCAATATACCTAGACAATGAGAACAAACTTGTGAGTGTATTTATAACTAAATAGTTTTCTGGGTGAATACCTAAACTTCTCACCTGCTGTTTCTGAAGAGTAGATTCATTTTTTTTTTTTCTTTTCCGTTTCACTGTGTCTCAGGCACTATTTTGCCATTACTGTATCGCTGTCTCGGAAAAGACCTGTTAACTCCTTCAAATCTTTTTCCAGAAAATATTAACTGCATGCATTGAGAGTGAGATTCATTCATTTAACTTTTTTTACATAACTACAACTCCGTAGTCGCGCAACTAAGCACTTGTAAGGTACAATTTCTCTGACCTACTTTTGCCATCTAATTTAGGATGAGACGGATGACCCCTACAATTGCCTATTTCTGTCTGTTGAGTCTAAGGTGACTAACTCAGATGCAAATGTCTAAGTTTGTTCCAATGAATCCCACAGTGAGGATTTAACCTAGATGAGGGACTCATTGTTATAACACAACTGACGGACAAACATGAAATGCTGCATCTTTGCTAATAATTCCCTTAATTTACTAACTGGTGTTCAGATCATAACATCCAATTCGTTGCCTTGTTTAGCAAATTTAACAATCATCACAATTAAAGGCTAGGGAAGCAGATCCAGAGAAATTATATTCTTGGTTGATAGACTAACATTACATTTTAGCTATGAAATTCAAGATGTTTTTTCCCATGCCATCATGAAGAGAAGTAAAATTCCAAAACAAAGTTTAGTGACCTGATTATAACCAAATGATTAGCTTCTGGTATTCTGTCCGTTCCCAAAGCACAGTTTTATGAAAGCATTCCTTTAGCTTGATATACGATGTGCTCAACATAACACATTTATCCTTAAGGCTGTATGATTATGCCTTTGCTAGCACCTAGACAACACTTTTCATCCATGGTTTTCAAAGAAGTTTACAAAAGTAGATATATGACACTGACAAGCATTCGTCTTGTGTCCCATGATGTCAAAGTTGCATGCACAGTCTTGTCGTTAAAAGAAGTGTTACGTATCATACATTAAACACTGAAATACTGCAAATAATCTTTCTGGTCTGAAGTTATTGTTTATCTTATTTTCATTTTTGTAAGTGAATTTTTTTTAGAAAGGGAGCACATCTATCCACCTAGGAATATACACATTCAGTTTATGCTAAGAGAAAAATACATATTAATAAAAGTACTAAAGTAAAAAAAAAAAATCAGTGTTTAATCTGTTAAACAATAGAAAAATTCTTATGAACTAGTGATACTGTCATTGAACTGGAGAGAGTTTGAGAACAAGCTTGCTCTGGCTTTTTCACCCTATGATTTGGAATCTGCTCACAGTACTGCCAGCTTAACCAAAAAGGATTAACTCTCATATCCAACTGAGAACACAGATAATTCTCAGTAATTGGTAAAAAATGAAGATGAATGGGGCTGAGAGATAAGGAGCAATTAGCTCATCAGCAGTTACAGCTGTGCACTCAATCCGGATCTATCTCTTGAGTCTCGGCCCCTTTTAAAGAACCCAAGCAGAATAAGCACAGGACACCCCCTCCCAAAAAATTGCCGTACCTGCCCATCATTCCTCTGTCTTCCATTTTATTTCCATGCTATACAAAGACACCTGTCATAGCATTCTGTGTAAATTACTACCTCTCCCAGGACCTGTATCTACAGCCAATCTTCTTTTACACTTTAAAAAAAAAAAAAAAAAGGTGGGGGGGAGAGGAAAAAAAAAAACAAAAACCAACAAAACCCGGAAACCAAATGACTACTGTAGACACTCTTAAGTTCCCTGTCAATCGTTTCATTATAGCAGCATCATCTGTTTGAAAATATAAGCAATTCCCTCATCTAATTATAGGGAGGATTTGAGGTTCATTAACATTGCCAAGGCAGAGAATCAGATGTGCAACTGCAGAGCTGTGCTCAGTGGCCTGCATTCTCTGTTTCCTTTTATTTGCTTTTTCAAGGTCTCCAAGACTTTTTCCTGAAACCATAAAAGTAATTCTTTCCTTCAAAATAGACACGTGTGTTTAGAAAAAGGAAATGACTGCATTTTGTACTGTTCTATTATTGGGCAAGGTCACTGGAGAAAAATAATTTCACCTAAATAATTTTATCTCTGATTCTGGATGAAAAAAAAAGAATAATAGTATGCAAACAACCGTTACTTTTGAACAACAGATCACAGGAAACCTTGTGTTTGTCTCATAATTTTAAATATTGCAAAGTAATGCGGATGAATAGGAAACATAACATGCCAGGAAAACCTTTTAATTTTCAACACATTTTGTGGTTGTTTATGGATTAATGTGCTAGCCAAGTGTAAAATGTTGCCTTGTATTTCCTAACTGTGTTTAGAAACTGAGAGCACCAAAGTCTTCATGATTGCTTCACTTCCTTAAAGAAATAATAGCATTTTTTTTTTTGTATGAATGTAGTTTAAACAATGACATTTTCTTGGGACATCTGTTTTGAGATCACATTTTGAATAGATATGAACTCATTTCCTACTAAGCAAGTAATTTACTATTGTTGATAGTTGTTTACAAGTTTTATGAGTCAGATTATAGCAAGTGGCAAAGGTCTTTACAAATCCTTTGAGTATTCCCTAAAGTGTATGCATAGTGTTTTCACTACATAAAATGTTCGGGAAGCAAAGTATATGGACTGTTCTTCACTTCCTACCAAGTTACAGATAGCAAAGCCTAGCTCACAGAAATAGCTTTAAACATATTTATTTTCAAAGGCTTGTATCTTTTGCTGCTGCAGGTTAAAGAAGTATGATAGCAGGGTAGTAAGAACTTAAGCAGCAAGGAAATAACTGAGTTGCTCTACCTACCCATTGCTTCAGAGCATTATATGGTACATATGTAACTGATCCTAACATCATCCTAAGATGTTAATATGACAAGTAGAACCTCTTCAATGAAACTTAAAGTTTGACCTTGTCAGTGCCGTTCTTTTAATTCTGCAATTAAATTAAAAAAAAACCAAACACAGCATAATCTTCTTTTTGTTTGCTGCCATACGGAATTCATTTTTTAAACAAAAAAACAATTATTTATCTATCCTGCATGTTGTATGTAGAATTGCCACTAAAAAGAACCCAGGACATTTTTCCTTCTTATCTACAATGTAGCTCATATCAGCCAAGCTGTCACAAGACAGTACTTGATATAAACAAGAGATTGCAAAGACATCTCAGTAATCAATATTAGGATGGCTACAGTATGGAAGCCCCAACCACTGCATATCATTTGTCTCAGCATCTATTTCTATGACCAAATGAAGCATTAATTCAAATCATAAATCTATGGTGATTTAAATCTGGGAATGAGCACCTGCCTGCTTTAATGATTTATTTTGTACATTTCAGTAAGCAGGAGATTTGTCCATATGAACTGACAGGTCACCTTCAGATGCCAGTAGCAGACTGTTTATCACCATGCAGACTAGCATCTCATCTTAGCAAGTAAATATTAAACTAAAAGAATCCAATTGATTGTGGATGGGGGAGAAAGGCGTTGCAGCCATATATTTTACTCAGTGTGCTAATACCTCACCCTGATTCCTCTGTAATTTCTTTTTTTTTTTTCCTTTTTTTCCCCCTTCTAAAATGATAATTCTGGTGGGAGGATGCAAGGTCAAGGTTACCACACAAAACTGAGGGATATAAAATAATTACTTATTAGTATCATTGGCTTCCTTTAACTCCCTTCACTCACTAACGTTTTGGCCATTGCTTCAAAGGACCAAGTTAATAAATTTGTGGAGTGCTCTGTATAATTAATTATACAATGCTCATCTACAAAAACAACTTCCTATAATTCATATCAAGCAACTGATTAAAACCAAAAACCAAGGCAATTCAGAAGTAAACCTGACAATTCAACTCAAGAGCACATATTTTATTTATCTTCTTTTACATAGGCATTGGAACAGCCTAAGAACATGGTATAATCAATGCATGTACACTAATACACCATAATGCCTGTTACATATGGGCTAAGATCTATCAGTTAAGCTTTTAGCCTGGTTGGTTAGTTTGTTTGTTCATTTTCAGTTTGGTCAGGCACATAACATAATTTAAAATATAAACCAAAATCAGGTTATTTTCCTTTGTTTTATTCCTTCTTCCTGTCAACACTCAGTAATGTAGTATTTCAAATTCATGCCTAACAAGCCATAATTTAAAACATTAATGGTATATGGACTTGATAATATTTATTTGAAAAGACATAAATAAACATCTGAAAAAAATGCAGAGGAAAAAAAAGCACACACCTACTACAAAGCAACACCTTTGAAATACGAGTTCTTGTCAAGATAATACAATATGCTAATTTTCAAAAATGCAACTAATAAATAGAGGCTTAACTCTTAATGAACCTAATAATACCCTGGCAGTAGGGTAGTAGCAGTAGGAATCACTTCTCTGATTCCATAGGCATAACCGACACCGGACACTAGGTAGGGTTCACTATAAAAGAAACAAATAAATGCAAACTATTTTTGAGAAAACCTCCTTAGGAAGAGTATAGCTCAAGACTGGATGCACAGACAAGCACACTGTATTTCCAGAACCATTCCTCATGGAATGGAGACAACTGGAATGCTATTCACTCTACTCAGAAGAGCCATTTTTTTCTGAACAAAATTAACTCAATTCTTCATTCAATTAAATCAGGAAACTAACTGAAGTTAACAAGTAAGTTAAGGGGCTGAGAGGAAATTTTGACAATGACAATAAATAATCTTGCTTCGCTAACTTTGCACTACTAAAATAGCTAGATTATATTTAAGAAAAAACAGGGAGAATTATTAAACTGTGTAAAAGCAGATTAGCTACCTAAATTATGTCTCAAACAATGATTTTAAAATAGATTTTTTCTTTTTTAGCCAATTAAAATTCAGATATTCCTTCCATCCACTCTCCTACTAATACTTCATGTGGTTTACATGTTGATTGCCTGTTAACTTTTCCATTTCCATGGATGCACAAGTGGTTTGTCACTGGAACTGCCCAGCAGAATAGTAGTTCCATAATCCAATATTTGACAATTTATTTCACATAATGCATTCATCTAAGTCTGAAATTCAAATCTAAACTAGCTTCTAGTTCTAGTACAGACTCTTCATCTTCCCAGTTTACATTTACACTTTTCACTCTTTCTCATTACTTCACTTTTCTTCCTGTACGTTAGGGGCCACTTGGTCCTTCCACTTCATTTGTACCTATCTCCTCCTCCGAGATTTCAAAAACACCTGCTCTCTACGCCCTCTTGCCTTCTCTCCAAGAGGACAGTCTTTCCACTAATATTCTAGTGACTGCACATGTTGGTATCCGAGTACTAATACACTCATACAAGACTATTTTCTTTGCCATCACAGAGGGATTTTTTTAAGCCTTTCTTTAAAAGGAGAACAAAAATCTGGTCATCTCCTTATGCAGTAATGCATACATAGTGTTGTTATTTAAAATAGCATGTGCCTAGGTGAACCAGTTCTTTGAACTGCAATTCACATTATTTCTAAATAATAGCCTACCGATGCCTACTGAACTGTACAGAAATGCTGTTCACAAACACATATTTATTTATGTTAAGGCTAGTACATAACTCTCTAAGACTCATTTCAAATGTATTTAGGAGATGAAAAGCTAAAAAATAAACAAAACTAAACCAAAGAGCCAAAATAAAAACAAACAAAAAAATCCCTATCTTAAGCCATTTTATTCCAATATACACCAATCTTGCCTGCAGTCTTCTGAACGTACCTCTTTGTCATTGAATTTTTGTTGCTGAGTTAATACTGTCTCAACATGATAAAAGGAGCCAATACAATGAAATGGCATAACAAAACATTTTACAGCAGACACACACAGATGATTAAAGATTTAATCAACAACAACAAAAAGTTATTCTAGCTTTGAAGTATGCTTTAGCAAAACAAATTGTCCAAACAAATGAATAAAGTATACCGAAACAATTCTTTTTTGAGAAAGAACAAGAGTTGCTGATGGCTGCTTAAGAAATGGAAAAACCTGTTAACTACATTTTAAGAATGTGTTTATTAAAATAAAATATGATAGGAACTGCAGAGCATGGCAATAATTTATTGTGTATGTATGTTTTCCTTTTGTCACAGGGCACATGAAAGTATGAAATATTTTGCTTTCAAGCTTGTGTTCTGAATTACCTAAAGTCGATACCCAGCACACTGAGCAGGAGACATTGTTAAATTTCACTTTGACACCATCATCTGTCACCCTACCTGTACTTTGAAAAATGAACTCTAAGCAATCAAACCACTTTCTTTCATGGAAAATATTAACTGGAGTCTGCAAAAGTAACCTGCAAAGGAAAGAATGTTTTTGTAATAGTAACAACAATGCTGAATGCTGGTGTAAAGGTCAGATGTAAAATAAAACTAAAAACAATAAGAAAAGGAAAACAAATATGCAACTTTTTACACCAAATCAAGGACTTCAGAAGGAAGTCCAGAAGGATGACCATTTTAATAAAATATCAGAGCATTATGGACATACAATAATGCTGTCTCTCAGACTTACCAACACTTGAATTCAGATCTCCATTTTCAGAGTCTGCTCCATGCTGATTATTATTTGCATGATAGTTGGACATAGCTTCCAATTTAATTTTTTTCACTTTCATTGCTTCTGCTATGGCGGCATTGGTGGCAGCTGCTGCTGCTGCAGCTGCTGCTGTCAGGCCTGCAAAGAAGTATGAACAAAATTTAATATACATTTTTCTATGATTCTTCATTATTGTAGGGACTAAGACTCTTACTCTTCCTTCATGCTTGCTACGTAACGAACAGAGAACATTGCAGAATATTATTCCTCTTGTTAGATTTGAAAGCTATCAGCTTTTTCAAGTAAAATGTTTCACATCGTATTTAGATCGTTACTCCTGTATCCACCTAAATCTTAACTTGGTATCCAGTAACTGCAGTCATAATACAATCATAACTAGGTGCAACTACAAATACATACTTTCAGAAATCTAACTTAGCTTTGAATTGGTGTCTTACGTGTCTGGCTATGAACAGGTGAACACGTACATAACTGTATTTTGGAAAACAAAACCCTTTAGATCTCAAATGTTTGACATGCTAAAGAAAACAGAAAAAACAGGTATATAATTTCTATTTATGAGTAACAGATGAAAGAACTCAAGACATTTATTTCTCATTTCACACATAACAGCAAGGAGATGTGGTCATTTTAGGAAGCGTTCTTAGAAGAAAGGTTAGTAATGCAGAACATCAGTAAAATACTTTCTTTGTTTTCCCCAGACTTCAAGGCATTAAGGTATTTATCAACGAGAAGAGGAATTACTAAACCCATTTAATCCTAATCCCAAAGCCACCTTCAGGCAATCCAAGCACTCTTCCTCCCAAACCAAATTTCTGCCATCTAGCCATTTACAAGAATGTTCTACAAAAATGAGAAAACATCTCTTTGTCAAAAGCAATTAGAGAAATGGTCCAGTAATAGCTTCAAAACTCAAAATTAGATACAGCTTTTAATCAAAGCCACAAGCATAAGTTTTTGCCCTCTTCCCTGAGGCAGGATAATTCTTCTGCGGTCCCCAAACTGTGCTGCTACCCACTCAAGATCCCTTTGCTGCAGCCTGGGTGGTAGCAGAGAGAAGTCAGTGTCAAAACTTCACAAGAGCTGTCTACCCCACAGGATTGATCCAGGGGGGAAAGATAGAAATTAAAGAGAATTAAATGTAAGAAATGAAAGAGAAGGCATTAAACCAGCTAAGTTTTATTCAATTACACAATCTCAGCCCTCAGTCTGTGATGCCGCAAGAGGAGAACATACCCTTAGTCATTTTGAATCAACATTCTTGCCCTGACCATCGAGAAGGCTTGAAAAAACTCAGTGTAATTACTTTAAAGGTGCCTGCTTGTCTGATTTTCAGCTACTCTGAGAGGTGTGAAGTGTCTTACGGATCTCAAGAGGAATTAACTCCACAACTTACTATTCCAGCGGGCCAAGGCTGCTGCCCAGCATAGGAGGAGTGCAATTTAGCAGGAAAGACCAAATAAGCAAATAATCCCAGGCCGACGAGGTAAATATTGCTATTACCACTGCTTCCAAGGGCCTCTTGTTGTCCCCTTTGCCTCCTTAAATGGCAAATGCATTCACTCTTGCCATGTTTTTGGCTAGCCATGGGGAGGGACAGAAGGCAAAATCTAGCGGGGGGGAACGCAGAAGGTGAATGGACATCAGGAAAGCAATGAGGTGGCGTAAGAGGTACCTTTGAATACATTATGGCTTGACTCAAGGTTGCTTTCCCTTATTTCTTTGCATGACCGCATAAAGATTAGCAAACAGTTCCAGCCTCCCAACCCTCCTCACAGGCTGACTTCTAACACCTCCAAGTGCAACGAGAATTACCAAGTATGTGATAATTACATTCTACATAGGCAGAACAATATTACTTAGAAAACTGCTATTTCAGGTAGATGAAGATGTAGCAAAAGCCAAAAATCAAATCAGAAGGTGGATAAATACGAGGGTTTAATTTTATTTTAGCTTCTGCTACAATTACAAATTGTGCATGTTCTGATCTTAAGAAGGTATTGACAATAACATGGATTGCTTCCAATGATATTTTTAACTTAGAGGAAGGATATGAAGTTATACATTATACAAATTTGGTTACAGTCCCTAAATTAGGCCACAGAAAAAGGGATGGTGCACCTCTGAACTTTGGTTTGCATCCTGTGTTCATTAAACAATACAATAACCTATACTTCCTTTTTTTATATACATCACTGACAAACTAAAACTAGCATCTTTAAAGAACAATCCTTCAGAGGAATACTCAAATACAATATAACCAATGAATACAACAGCAGGCCTCAAACCTTTGGCTGTGACTCCACTTCCAGACTAGCAGTTTTTAAGTACTTCCAAGTATTAAGAGTAAATACCTCATTAAACAGACACTAGACATAGGACTTGTGAGCCCACCTGTAAATATTATGTCTCACTGGGGTAATGTCCTGGTTGCAGAACCGCTAAAATACAAACTCTCTTTTGCTACAAAATTTGCAAAAACGAATGCTTTGGTGCTCTCTCCAAAGCAAGACATAATGCTTCTCTCTAGAAGAAGCCATACCTTTGGACAGGGACTGGAAAACTAAAATACAGATTGCTTGGTTCTTCACTGTGATTTTCTCAAGATAATGCTTCTGATAACAAGTGATAACTTAAAAAAGCAGAAATTAAACTTCTAATTTCATTCCTTCTTTCATACAACCACATAAGCAATTGAAATAATTACTTTACTGTACAGCAATTAATTTATATACAAATCTGAAATGCGTGTCTCGTATAAGCACCGGTGTAAGTGGGGGGGGAAACGCAAGCAAGGAATAATCCTCAAAATTATAGCTTAATGCCATTCCTCATAGCAATTCCAGCCTAAAGCACAGTTTCTGCTTTACCGCTACCACTAGACTGTCATGATAGAGCAAAGCAAGCAGCAAGGAAGATCCCGAGCCAGTTACTAGAGCCCCTTGCATTATAATCACTGGTGCACTGTGGTATATTGTGGTAGGATACAAGACAACACCTTCTCTGTAGCACAGAGCCCGACTTATCTCACTTAACTCATTAGCAAAGGCAGCCAAATACATTATAAACAGAGGAGGTTAATAAGCTGCTATGTATCTATATGTATATTTTAAAATTCCAAACTTTAAAGTTCAGGTATGGGTATATACTTAGGTAAATACTTGGGATTTTTTTTTTAATTGGTTGTTCAAGAAAGCCTTTTGACCAAAACATTATTTAATATCACTTTAATCTTACAACAAGTAGCCAAGGAATTTCCAAGGTGCACACTTTTCATTAAAGAAATTTTATCTTCAAAAATGAGATAACCAGAAGTCATCTATAAAGGCAACTGAAATGGAAGAAATAATAAGGATCACACTGAACAGCCACTTAGATATTTTTTATTCTTTACAAATATTTATTAGAACAGTTAAAAAGTATCCAGGCCAAAATATTCAATGGATTAAAGTCAATAGTAGTTGTCATTAATATTCTGAAATTGATAGTTGTTTATGTCTGGCGTTCTTCCTGCTGATTATGCAGTGAGACAGGCAGCTTTATAAATATCTCATCACTCCATCGTCACACAAATTTCATCGACAGTGCTCATGCACAGCTATTAGCAATATGAATCTAACCATTACAAGAGGAAAGAAAATCGAACATGTGGCATTAATACGCAGTCCTGGTTCCTAACCATCTGATAGGCAGATGGTGTAAAGCGGATTCTCCAGCTGAAATGAAGGGGCACATCATTTAAAACCTTGTTTGCATTCTAACTGATATCAGTGCCATATTGATATACATGATACATCATGGCAGTATTTGAACAATCTAGTTTGTTTCAGTCATAAATGTTTACAGCCTTGTTTTTTATCTTTAGAAGCATGTTCTGAAGAGCGTATTTTTAATTTATGAAACCTATTGTTTACTTCTGTTGAACCAGAAGATTAGCGAAGAGCAGGAATATTAAATTACCACAACCACAGCAGTATAACTAAGATGGATGAATAAAGTATGGTTTTTCAATAAAAGATGTTAGTAAAGGAATTAAAAAATTAGCCTAGACATTTTATGCATTAAATACATTTATTCATTTAAACCTTACAGCTTTTTTCCCATGTGACATACTTAGAACTTTAATGCTTTATGAAGCTATTCATTTAAATCTCTTACTGCGTGCAATTAATCTTGTCCAACAATTTAATTCAAAAAGCAAAACATCAGAAAGTAAAGTTCAATTCAACCATCACGCTTCTGAAGTAATCTCCGTATTGCTGACAGTTCCTATAGACTCATCAGCAAAAGTCTGTTCAAGGTGTCTTGTAGGAGCCATATGAATTTGAATTACAGCTCAATTGAAAGCTCTCCAAGCCTTAGTAGGAACTCAGGAACAAGAAGCAGAACACCAAAAGAAAGCGTGAATGATCCTTTCCTACAAAGACCTTCTCTCTTCTGTCACTAGATTACTTTGGCCTGTTGGGTGTGTTTGTAGCTGTTAATTATGTTAATAAAGTTGCAGCCTGCTGCCTCTGCCAAATATAATCATAAGCTTTCTCCTGCCAAGTTCTAGTCTAATTTACACCCATGCAACTCTGCTGAAGTCAGAATTTCGTGGGTGAGAATGAGACCAGAAGTATGCCCAGTATGTGTGGTCTTTAATGCTGAAAAATGAGTGAATGAAACGGAAAACAATGACAAAAACCATACCATCTTCAGAAAACAATTCTGTTTTAAAAGCAAAATGCCCGAGAGAGCTGTCATATATCATGACAGATTTTCAAAATGTGTACGAATTACTGGTGGGCACTAAATCACATCCTGGGTTTCTGCCTTCCAACAAATACTATTCCCTGCCTTAAGAGAGAGCTCTTAAAACTTTCAGTTTTGATGGCATCAGCAGCTTACAACACATCCCATTAGTGAAGGAAAAAAGAAAAAGAACTATGAGTGTAACTTTTTTAGCCTCAAGTATGTCTCAAAATACACACTTGTGAATTTTATGCCTAAACTTGGTCCTGGGACAACTTACAGTTATTTAAGTAATTGATCTTAATTCACTTTTAACTTCCTTCTCATAACTATTTCTATTAGTAATTATCATTCCTAATAGTTATTCCAATAAATAATTAATAACTTCCTTCATATAACCATTACCTTCCTTTACATATACCATATATATATTTATGGGTACATAAAAAATCCAATAATATATACACATATTTTCACAACGTCTTTCTTTAGGACTTTGAGAAAATTGTCAAGGTACCTTACCTTTGCCATCACAGAACCGGTAGAAAACCAAAACCCGACTGTCAGCAGTGTGTTACATTTAATTCAATTTATTTGCTGGAAACTTCATTCTACAGAAACGCTTTATTTATTGCGTGGGAGGAGGTCCAGATTTCATCTAAATTCTGAAAGTACTCCTTTCATTATTTCAAATTAATGCTTAATCCTTTTTCTTATATTTTATTTCAGTGGTACTGACTTGAAAATCATTCATGTCTTTTCTTGACTTAATTCCAGTTTTTATACTGAGGTTCTTTCTTGGGTGAAATTCTTACTAAAATCTGAAAAACTCTGCCCGAGAAAGAAAGGCAGGGTTACCTCCTAGGACTTGACCCCGATCACTGCTGATTATTGCAGTGGTTTCACAGGTTTCAGCAGTTCAGGTACAAGTTTTTGGTAGCTTATTATGCTGCTGCCCAGTTATTTCAAATGAAATAGGATCCTAACCTTAGTCTCTGATCTAATGGGTGTTTTATATAGTGTGATACATAAAACAAGAAGGGGAAAGCAATCTGCAGGAGGACAGAGGTCTGATTACATAGACTGGATTGCAGAAAGGGGAACTTCAGACTACACCGTCATGTTCTGCTAAAATATACTGAGTTTCATTAGTAGCATTCTTTATGTATAATGTAGGCCTGGAATCTCACAGTTATCCAGAAGCCTTATTTCTGTTAATCTGCCTGGATTGATCCAATACAACAATATTGGTATACCCTAAAAATTTCATTACCAGTTATTTTGGGATAATCAAGAAATTCTTGTCTGGCCCTTCTAGATGTATTTTCCTGCTCAGCTTGTGCGGTTCAGCATAAACTCCTCATCTAGATCATTTTTTAACATCTTTAAAAGGACTATTATTAAAGGAGTCATGTAAATAAAAGTGAAGTAACTAACTGCACTTTAAATATTGTTAAAGAAGGAATACTTAGAAAAATTCAGCCATGTCATCTGGTTTAGACTGGTGCAACTAAAATGAAATTGCCAGTCTTGCACTGGGAGAAAACCAGTGTATGTGAGGCTCAAACCATCTGTTGTTCATCACACTAATCAGACCTTTTTCCTGTAACTACTCCTAAATTGCAATATGAATTTTGAGGTCTGGGTATTGCACTTAAAATAAACAAGCAAAAGAGCTAAATTTCCACAGCAATCTTCTAATCTAAAAATCTTTTTACTTACAATGTGTCCCCTCAATAACACAGTTGCAGAAATAAAACATTGACTAGAGAGAACTAGTGTCCTCTTGATTTGTTTTGTTAAAAGCTGATAAAACTTAAGAGTGTATTTCTTGAATGAGAACTACTGGCAGGTTCAATGATGCTGCAAAAAAAATGTGTAAATGTAATTATTTTATCACTAATATTTACCATGTATGGAACTGATGGACTTACATTCCATGAAGTTATTCTTTATTGTGGATTTATTCCTTTGTACTGAAGAGTAAAAAGTGAAATCATAAAGTGCATTTCAAATACCACAACAAATTACTGTTATAGCTTAACGGTGTTTTGTAATCTGTGAATTTATTATTGGCTTGATGCGATTGTGAGGGAACTAAACAATGTATACTGCATAACTGCCTTGCTATATTGTGCTTTTCAGCAACAGTTTAAAATCCTACTGGAATGCATACAGCATCACTACAATACAATTAAGAGAGAACATTCTTTCTTAAACAACAGTCATCTTTTCAAAAGCAATAGATTCTCAGTTCTCATTCAGTCTGTTGCATTATTCATTTCATGTGCAACCTCATGCTGGACCATAAATTGTTACTTTATCTAATCAAAGGCGACTTAACTCCACAGAAGGTCAAAGGTTTAATTTTGTGAAGTATTATCTTACGCTATGAGTTTAACGGAAAAATAGAAGAAGAAAAACAGCCAAGAAACTGGTAATAAATGAACCTTTATTGCCTCAGGCATTGGCCTAGTTAATAAACTTTCATTGAAGGTTTCTTTCAACTGTTATGGACAATGAGGTAAAAAAAAATCTTAAATTACAGCCATGTGTGACTTTTAAAGCAGGCATTCTTTTTTATCTCAACCTCCCCAGCTTAGGAAAAAGACAAAGAGATTGTCTTCAATTTCTTAACCAAAAATGTATGCTTCTAAACAGATGAAAAAGTGCAGATCAAGCCTTTTTAAAAGCAGAGGTCAGCTTTGAACAATATAAAAAATACTTTTCCTTAAGTGTTGAATCTTGATCCACAATCTCTTTAACCGAATAGCATGCAGTTCAAAAAAAAAAAAAAAAAATGTGGGAAGGGAAAATATATATACTAACAATATATTATGCTAACAAAGATGCTTGGTTCCTAACAGACTTTCTGTTTTACATTTGCATTGCTAGAGTGCAATAATGGCTCTTGTTTAATAGAATGACTTATTATGGGAACAACTTCCCTGCACTTTTTGCAAACAGAAGTTCCTTTCTTCTTTTTGTGTGTATTATCTCATGTTCTCACAATACTATTCTTGCTGTTACGAGAAATTAAAAGGTTTAACATAATGACAGTTACTGGTAGTTATTGGTGTTCCATGAATTTTCTTGATTTAATATTCTTAGATTTGACTAACTACAATGTCTTTTATTGACATATTGTTTGAGTTCAGTTTAGAGAAATGTATTTCAGTTTAAGTTATACAGTCAAAAACAGTAAGAAAATCAGTAGTACTTAATGAAAGCTTAGCCTTTAACGTTAGTCTAATTTATAACTAGACGGACACAATTAATTAATTGTAACACTGCTACAATTCCAAAATACTGAAAGGACATGTTCATGCCTGTAACGGCAGTAATGTAGCTAAATACTCATAATCTTTCAACCAGCAGGAGCTTTTGTAGGTTTTTTTATAAACCTAATCCACAGCTTGACACAGATCCTGGGGTAATGGCACACAGTTCTTTGATTAAACTAATATCTAAACACTGTGGAGGCTGCCTGATGGCCCTGTGGAAGTACGTCTCCCTGCAACTTCTGAGCTCAGCCTTGCAAACAGAATTGCCAAATTCCTTCCGATAGACCCACTGTAGTCCAAACGCCTAATCATGTGTGTGAAATTTAACTTAGTCATGTGTGTAAGTATTCGTGGCTTCAGAACAAGTTCAGTATAAAATCTGTGGACTGCAGCCGTGCAGTTTTAGCTTTTATACCCTTCTGATGGGATGGATGTGCCTGCAGAGGGACCAGTTCTCTGCATTGGGTCCACATACTGAAGAAACAGCTTACTGATATTTACTCAATGTGGTATCAAAGCCTTTGTGGCCTTTATGGCTTTGTCCCAAAGCAACATTTTTGCCCAAAGAATGAAAGATTAGATTTGTACTTTCGGTGGAAAAGAATAGTCAGCTACAGACTTATTTCAGGCTCCTGCCTTCCCCAAGAAATGAAAACAGCATTATTCCTACTCATGAAAAGAGAAGGAAAGGAATGCAGGGCTTTAGCTGCAAACCATTGCCTTCTCTGCCTAAGATGAAATATTATCATAGCTGCTCATTAGCGTATCTTCAGAAGACCTTTAAAATATAAACTTACTATTTCAAGATATTTTAAACAAAGTTTTCATAGGATTATTCATTAACAGCATAAGAATATGCTACATGTATAAATAAAAATTAAAATACCTTTGAAGAACAATTTTGATTCTGTTCTGTCATATTTAGCTTTAAAGTAGATACTGTTTCCCCCCCCAAAAAAAAGAAATCAGAAACCTTCATATTACAATATATACTGACAAATTCTGTAATATTCTTCAGGTTGCCTCTCTGTATTGGCAGTGTGCAAAGCAGGTTGCACCAAGCATTATAATGACAGAAGTCAATATAATGCTGGAAAAAATCCCAGAAATCCACTGGTTAGCTCAAGGCATATATACCATTGTTTTAACACAGAAAGTTGGGTAAGAGAATTTTCACGTTTCAAAATATAAAGAATTCACCTGAAAGGGTCAGGAGAGTCCGCTCTCCTCCTCCATCCCTCTATTCACTTGAAGTGTTGTAACTTCAAGAGCTGCACTGTGGCTTTGGGGCTCTTTTTTCCTTTTTTTTTTTTCTTTTCTTTTTTAAGTTTCATCAGATCCATTATGCATTACGCTGCGCCAGAGGCAAGGCATGGGGCTAAATGTACTATTACAGCACAGTGATAGCAGAGTATTGTACTGTGATGCAGGACTGTGATACTGTACAAAGTAGCTGTGATAACGACTTACGGGGAACACTGTGTAGTCCTGCTTTCAGATTAAAAGGCAGTCAATTCTTACAGACAGCCCTCTCTCACCTATATGTTCTACTTGTTGCACCTGGTAACAGGACACTAAATCCCATGGGCAGCACCCTGAGAGCTGACCAACGCACTAGACAAATCGTATTCTGGTGGCTTCTTACATTTGAAGGCACCCGTATCTCTTTCCAATACAAACCATGGCACAACAGTGGGATGATGTGCACTTGTGTCTTCTCCCAGCGCTCAAAGCAACACCAAATTATCACCCCAAATCAAGGGAGTTCTCTCAAGCCCACAGTGTTATCAGACAGTGACATTTCTGAATACTTTTGTTTTGTACCTCAGAATTTCCTGGTACTCAAAAAGTAAATATCTGAAGACTGTTAATAACGTTAAAGGGAAAAATGTGGTATTTATAATGCATACATAATTATTGTATTTGGTTATAATATGAAAACAAACATGCAGTAACTTTTCTACAGTTCCTATCATATCAATGTAATTGCAGTCTATATTATGAAAAACCACAGCCATTTGTAAATTCAGATTTACATACGTGATCACACATGCTTTCAAAAGGTATAATCTTTGAAGCCAACAGGTGACTGGTACCACTGTCTACCTCATTACAGACAAATATTCGAAGCTCACCAAATATGCAAGCCTAAGGGGGTCCCAAGATTGTCTTTGGCAGAACCCCAAGAAATCCTCATGAGATCATGTACAAATGACATTATATGTACATTGCTAACAACACTTTGTAGAAGACAAAATTTTATGTTACTATGCTCCTCTCAAGTTGGTGGCATCAATCAATAGACAAAATATAACAGTATTCCACAGATTCCACATTTTGTAGGGAGAACTAGATTACAATTTGCAGCAGATAGATAATTAATCTTTTCTCAAGCCATTAATAAACAGGCTATCAATAGAGCAGGATTTTTACAAATCTATCTCTTACTGGAAATCACTTTCCTCCACCTTGTCAACACTTGCACAAGACTGGGATGGGACACGTGTTTTATAATTTCTCATTCCTCTGGGTTATGACCTTCTTTCTTATAATTTCTAAATTCCAAGTTTTAGACTTCTCTGGCATTCAGATTGGCAAGATGGACTGCATGTTTAGCACAAACTGAATGATAAAAATAATTGACAAAAATTTAATTAGCATCTAGATAATAACTCACTTTTTTATGCCAACCACGAGTAATCTAACTTCCAACCAACTGCAAGATGCAATTCCAATAGAGATTAGCAATGAGAGTATCAACACTGGAGATGAAGCACATGGAGAGAAAGTCTTTAATTTTTCAAATAAAAATATGCATAGCCTGTTTTTGGTAAGTAATATATGTGCATTTCTTTGTTATTTTCTAGACATTGCTAGTCTTCAGTGCTGTAACTTCTAGACTAAAATTTTCCATATGTATCATTTGGAAAATGGAACAGGAGTTTTGGTATTACTTTATCCTAGAAATCAGAAGAGCATGCACATTCTAATGATTTGATACTAATGTTGATTTGAAGTCACTTTGGAAGTCATACAGGTAGCTAATAAGATTTCAAGTCTAAACTATTGATTATAATTTACAGCATTTGTTGCTACACAGCCCAAAGAGCTTGGTGGCCACTCTAAAGTGAAGTGAACAACACATGAGCTCTGAAATGTGTCACATGGACTGCTGATGTACAGAACTCCAAGCTTGTTTGGCATGCCTAAGCTTGAGAGGAAACAAGGGGAAATGACTGGGTTTGTTGCAATTCCTTACACTGCATTGCTGAGTTTCTTTAAAATTGAGTTCTTAATCACTAGTTAAGACACATTAAAACATATGCTCAGTTTTGGAAACACAGGAATTACTTTTTAAAAGCAGGCAGACCTAGTGTTGAATTTAATTTTGTGATGCACTTACAGCCCATAAAATTAAGGAAATTTTTTCTGCCAGTGGTTCAAGAAGTTTATGAGACATTTCTAGCATTCTCTTTGTTTGTTCTGTTCTTTAATTGGATATATTAGTCACATGCTATATTTCTCTGCCAAGCTTGAAAAAGAGTAGTTCCTCCATCTATCAAAACAGATTTTCAATGTCAATAACAGGCCACAAGAGAATGGTGTTTTATCCAAGCTGCATTCTAACCAATGGGTGGTATACAGTGAGGTTTCACATAATAAAGGTAGATCAATCAACACAATTCTGTCCTTCCAGCAACAATATTTAATAAAGATGCCATATCATCTATGGAGACATTCATATATGCACAATGTAGTACCACAATCAAATCTGCAGCCTGTACATGCATTTGTATTTACATTTTTCTCTCTTTGCTGTTGACACCCTGTCCTTCTCAACTACAGAAAACACACTTCAAAAGTGGCACTATAGCATTGTCTCAACTCACCACGCTTTCGAAGAAAAATATTTACAAGTAGGTTTCTTCTATTTTCATGTTTGTTGTAAGAAAGCTTACATTGTAGGAAAACTTTAGTGAAATTTAGTGAAACGTTCCACTTTCGTTGGAAACTGCTACCATTCAAGCATAAGTGATGGATATTCCTCATATGAAAGAGCATGAAATACAAAATGAGTTATAAAATGGCTTCAGTGCATGGAAAAAAGATTGCCTCCTACAATGTTGATGATACACAAGAATTTTGCATGGATTCATGCTTCCAATCTCCTAAATGAATATTCTGTTGCCATTTCTACACCAAACTAACAGATTGCCAGAAAGCCAATTGTATCCTGGGCTGCATAAAAAGAAGCATGGCCAGCAGGTCGAGGAAGGTGATTCTCCCCCTCTACTCCTCTCTTCTGAGATCCCATCAGGACTACTGTATCCAGCTCTGGGGCCTGCAGTACAACAAAGACATGGACCTGTTAGAGCAGGTCCAGACGAGGGCCATGAAAATGATCTGAGGGCTGGATGAGGAAAGGCTGAGAGAGTTGGGGTTGTTCAGCCTCGAGAAGAGAAGGCTCCAGGGAGACTTTATTGCAGACTTTCAATATATAAAGGAGGTTTATAAGAAGGATGGAGAAAGGCTTTCTACCAGGGCCTGTAGTAACAGAATAAGGGGTAGTGGTTTTAAACTGAAAGAGGGTCATTTTAGATTGGATATAAGGAAGAAATATTTTACGATGAGGGTGGTGAGACACTGGAACAGTTTACCCGCAGAAGCTGTGGGATGCCCCATCACTAGGGCCAAATGTTCAAGTTCAGGTTGAACAGTGCTTTGAGCAACTTGATCTACTGAAAGATGTGCCTGCCCATGGCAGAAAGGATGGACTAGATGACCTTTAAAGGTCCCTTCCAACCCAAACCATTCTATGATTCTATGAAATATCAACTTTGTCAATAGGATCAAATATTTTTGGCATCCAGCTGCAGCATCAGCTCACCTCAATCTTACCTTTTAGCAAAGAGATATTTTAACCAACATTTTTATTTCAAGCTACCATATAAGCACCAAAACATTAAACTTTAGTCCAATTCAAAGCTCCTACCTTTGTGCTCTCTCTCTCCAAATCAGTCCTTCACTAGCATCAAGTGTTTCACACAAATGTTAACAGAAACAATAATATCTGCAGAATGTCATTAGCACAAAACACTTCACCATGTATTTACTTTCTTTTTCGCATCCTGTGTGTTCATACAAAAGGCCCAGATGCAAAATTATGGAAGGTATTTTTTCTAGCAGTAGGATTTGGCTTTTTGACAGATTCTATAAACAGTTATTTTGGCAGCTTTAGAGATGCCCCTAGGTCAGTCACTTGGTTAGACAGCTGATGGCCTGTCTGATTCTCCTGTCTGCCATTTTCTTATGATTTATCTTCAGTTGCTTGTAAATTAAATCCAAACAGATCACTACCCCACACCTACAAGACCTCTGCTTAACCACATGTGCTGAGCATCGCTTCCACAGAAATCCTTAGTGGGTAGCAAAAAGAATCTGAAAAGAGATGCTGAAAAAAAATATCTGAATAATATCTGAATGAGTTTTGAAGTAGTTCACCCTTTTAGTTAAAAATATGATTGTTCTAACAAAAGAACAGAAGAAATTAGAGGCTCTTGAATTTTAATTCTGATATTACCAGAAGGTATCAGGTATGTCATGTCACCTACATTTTAATTTTATTCCCATCTACCTATTAGATGGAGATAATACTTCCTTACCTTACAGAAGGATTACTAATATACCTCAGCCAAGAGTAGTACAAAGCTATGAAAATAAAAAGAAAGTGCCAAGCACGCATTAATATCGTTATCAGCCCTGGTTCTAAGTCTATAACGTAAAACAAAGTCCATAAATTGCAAACTAAACTTGCCTAAGAAGTGAGGGCAGCAGTTCAATGTAAAGTGTACATGAGTTAAAATCCACAAAGGAACTATGTTAAGTGAAACATGCAGCTTAAAAGGTCACAATACACTTTTAAGCCCAGGAAACACTGATGAATAGGAAATAAACATTTAGGATTTTCATTAGTTTAGCTGGAGTTTTTTTGGTAAAACCATCAATTTAACAGATACAAGGGTTTTTACTAATTTGAAATCTAATTTAGTTTATGGTCAATTGAAATTCTGAAGCAGGGAGGGAATAAGATCAAGGGTTTAGCAATTCTCAAAAAAAGATAAAAAAAACTCTCAATATATGATGATTTGTCAAAAAATCTTCATTTCCTGAAAGCTACTTAGGGCTTTATTAAAATTAATTTTCAAAAAATGCCCACCCTTCTGTTACTACCTGAGCTAGTTAAATGTGAAATGTACTCTTTCTAAATCACTGACAAACACAAGAGGGAATATAATGATTTTACCTTATGTTTGTAAAATGTGACTAGTTATTTTTTTGTTGACTGTAAAGGAAGTCGTATTCTGAAAAACAGGATATTAAGGATTAAAAAAATATACTTCTAATCTAATTGTACCATAAAGCGATCAAACATTTTAAAAAATGGCCTGAAAAGAAAGAGGAACAATACGATTATCTAATAATCTTTCCATCCTTTACAGACAGGAAAAAACAGGTGTATATTTGAGAACTCTTACAACAGTTTACCTGTTCAAGGATACAGTAGGAAAATACATCATTCTTTATCTCTACATTCATTTAGAGTTAAGAACATATTTCATAAAAGCACCATTCTCAACTTTGTTTCTAATCCAAAATGAAGTGTGCACACACAAAAAGGAGAAAATTAATGTTTGTTTTAAACAGAGAAGTATTAATGTTGGGGAAAATTCTCACGCAAAGGTCCATCTAGCATAATTTAATGCATTAAAGCCTTATGCGAACAACAGCCTCTTCAGCTGTTGATGTGTTTTTCCAGATTGATTGGTTCAGTCAATCCTGGCACAGTTTGTTCCTCTAAAATACCTTTATGGATAATATCTGACAACTATAGAAACTCTCTAATTAAGTCAAAACTGTGTATTTTTATTTGGTCAAATTAATTGTTCCAAGCAGGTCAAGTAACTGCAGACTACACGCTAACACCCAAAGAATATCTTCTTTGAGATACTAGTAACGAACTGAAATATGCAGGTATCTTTCCATTTTCTGAGAGCTTCACTAGGGGCCAAACATAGACTTCAGGGCAGAATCAGTATTCTCTTAAAGCAGAGGGTTTTCAATATAGAATTATTTGTATTTCAAATTGTTAAAATACAGCTACAAGTAATTAAAAGTCAATATATTCATTTTAGTTTCCATGGTATCATCTGTAGATGTATTTTGGAACCCTGAACAAATAAATAACATTAAACAGGACATGCTATCCTCAACTGCCCTAGATAAGAAAGAAACCGAGATTAATTTTGTGGGTCACGGTTAGCAAATACAGGCAGTTCTGGCTGGGGTAAGTGAGAGGTGAGGCCATGAAGTGTAACTGCAATGCTATAATTCCTAAAACATGAAATATCTTGTATGTACCTAATCTGGTCTATGGGTTTTCTTGTTTATTTTTTAAAAAAATAACACACTATGTATCTATGTGTCTCTAATGTGTGTGAGGAGGGGCTAATAATATAATATGTATCTTGCAGTTCTAGTATATGCTATTCCTCTTGTTTCATTTCTGCACTGATTGCACCCCTATCACATGCATTTGGAAGCAGTATCTTCTTTATTTTTGTTGTCATTGTTATTATCATTATTTGCACCTTCAGTCTTCCTATGCATTCTTAACTTACTGAAATAAGATGAATATTGGAAAAAATCTAAAATAATAATAATATAAAATGTCCAAAATATATTTTGGTAAGATCAGTATATTTTTACCAATACTCAAACTTTATTTTCAGCAACCTTGTAGTTTCAAAGTGAACTGCCTTGAGGATGTTTGAATTTTCTACTGAATTATATTAAAAAAGAAAATTCTACCAAATAAACCAATTCTGATAATAACTATTGATCCTGTGTATTTATGTTTAGTTACGTGGTACGCTCCTGTGTAGCTCTAGAAATTAATATAAAGAGTAGAGAGAGCTATTTGAATTTGTAGTTCAGAAGCTGCTGACATTAGGCATTAGACCATAAGTGGGTCAGAATAAACACTTAACATTCAAATTTAAATATAATATTGTGTAATACAAGAAGATCTATAGAGTCATAATGTCTGAATATATTAGGTATGATGATAATACTTCTATTGATTTCAGTCTGTTAAAATAATGAAACTAGATTACACAAATCAATTCTTGGAGTACAACACAAAAACATAAAGTATTTCCTTTACACTTTCAAAACAGGCTTTTTAAGTGAGATTGACTGTAACTGTTTTAGACTGTAACTAAAAACAAGTGTTAATTTTCTCAACCTCACCTAAAAAAAAAGCATATAGTTGTCTTTCTGTTATCTTACGGTTGTCAAGCTTAACAGTCTTTTAACCATCCTACAAACAGCTTTCTCCATATGATCAATTATTTAAGACTCTCGCTCTTACATCATTACATCTGCAAGGAGAGGAGGTGTTTCATAGGAGGATCTACCATTAAAGACAATTAGAGAGTGGTCCGTTTCCTTTTGCGGAGTGAGGACACTCACAAAATGGTGTAAAACATTCAAGAACACATAGTTTCTGGTAACATCTTCACAGTTATATATAACTTAATATTTCATAACTTCTCAAAGTCTAACAAAATAAGGCACTGGCTTTTCAGGCTGTCAGGCATGGCGTTTTCATTTTCAGACAGAGAAAAGTGCTCTTCTGTATATTTTAAATTATTTCTACTCCAGATGGCAATCAGACTATAGTCTTGAAATTACACTGCTATAAAAACATTTAAAAGATTATGTTTGTCCAGTACAGTCACTAAAATAAATAAAAAATACAGCATTTTTGAGAACGTATGTTACAAAATGAGTGGTGATCCAGAACACAGAATGTAATCAAATCTGTAAAGCACAAAGAATATATTCAAACCTGAAGTGTGAAGCAAAGAGGAATTTGCATTGTGAATGCAATAAAAACTGTAAATCAGTTCTTTTAAAAACAGAAGACAACAGTGTGAGCTAAGGGCTGCAGGCATCACATCCTAACTGGGTATGCAGAATACTACAGATTTCCATCCTGGCATTGCAAGTTAAAGATCTGCGATGGAGATTCACACTCCACTGTTGTTACCAGGAGGTAATTATACAACAGTATTTCTAATGATGGAGTCCCAAAGCAATGCTTCTCCTCTTCCCAGTGGAAAATATCTTTTGAAGCAAAGAGTGGCTGTGGGATTCAAGAGGAGGGAAGACACATACCATAAAATATAATTAAAAATTGTGGAGGCTGCCTATGACAAGAATAACCATAAAAAACAGATACAAACCAGCTGGCTGTTAACAACTCCTGAGTTATAAAAATCTTAAACCTGCTGTAAAGCACTCAATTCGATTTACATAACCACAGAGCTGACATTCCTTTTAGGCTCCTCTGCTGGGGATTATTTTGACATGTTTTAAGGCAGCATAAAAAGCAACTGTGAAAGGAAGACATGTATCATCTTACATAAAAATTCATTCTTGCCTTAAGATTGGACTTACATGCTTTAATCCCAGCATCTTTACTGAAACTGGAAAATATCTTCAATGGTGACTGGTGATTCAATTTTATAACATTATCCCTTTGGTGCTCATATTTTTGATAAAGTTGATAGTGTGTGTATACACACAAACAAACAGAAAAAAATCTATACAATCACAGAAGCTTAAGTTTCAGTATTACCGCACAAAATATCAGCTCCACTAGAACCCACTACAGAGTGCAGTATATCTAGTCTTAGATAGATTACGTTGCTTAAGATTGTGATCGGCCTTTGCTAAACAGGAAAAACATTTCTTAGGAATGCAATGATGCAGACAGCGTTTTACACGACTAACACAGCTTGCTGTAGGGAATTAAAATAAACAAAATAAAATAAAATCAATCTTACATTGAGTGAAGTTTTGATGTATAAGTGCTGGCAGCTTACATTGCCCAGAGCACAGAATGAGTTTTGCCATTTGATAATTTGCTTGATTCACTGTGCTGCCTCATGCAGGGCATTTTATGCCTGATTTATGTTTAATCGAGTCACCTGCTTAATGTTAAGGAGGGTCACAGTTAGATAGAAGGGTTACGACCATATAGGGCTTTCAACATCTCCCAGTTTGACATAAGAAATGGGTGTAAGTGTTAGAGGTCAACCTTTTTCTTTTATTTTTATTTAATGTTCTCTACGGAATATTGCATAAAACATTAATGTACCACAAAACCAATTTGATTCCCTTTTGAAACACAGTAGGCAAATATGGATTAGGAGACTCAAAACACTGACAAAATAAAATTAAAGCAATCTGTAGTCTAAGAAGTGATCATCTATACGTGAATTTTTTTAAGGATTATAAGGTATATCCTTACTGACACAAAAATGAATACAAGTTTTCCCTTTAACAGATATGCAGTCAAATTTAGTCTGGTGTCTGTGGAAAAAATAAAGATTATAAAAACAAAAGGACAATAAACTTTTAGTATAATTAAGCTGTTAGGATTTACTATTCAGACTGAACATTCATTCTTTTAAACATATATAACTGGACATTACGATTATCAGCACTTTCTTTCTGACAATGATATGAAAAATTACATCTGTATTTAATAAATGAAACTGGATGTGGAAAACTACTACAGATTAGAGAGCTCAGACACATCTGATCTTTATAAATATTTCTGATTCTCTCAGCATTTCAACACGCTGAAAATTACTGCAGGACATTATGCATTTTGAGACTAAAGCCCTCCCATATAAAACTGAAAAAAAAAAAAAGACATTGTGCCAAATAAGATATTTAAAGATGTATTTTTAAGGAGGAAATATTAGAGTTAGCAAGGGAAGATGGAATTCAGCACTGACCAGTTGGGATAGCTGCATTTCCAAGTTCATGTAATGCTGATTCAGATTTGAAAAATAAAGTCTTTCAGGACTTTTGCTATTTTGGGAATAGTGTATATTTTTTAGAGGAAACAGTGCAGTTACCTGCATCATTGCACACGCAAGTTCTAAAAGAATCTGGCATTGTAGCTTTAGCAGATTACAGGGAGCAGGATGATAGTAGTAAGCCTACTTCAGAAAACTCTAGTAAGATTAAGATTAGTTCTTTGGAACATTTTAAATAAGCAAAATATTTATACTAATTTATCCTTGTTTACAGCACCGGAGGAGCATTCTTACACTAAAACTACACCTAGCAATCCTATTGGAGTTAACATCATGAAATACCATGTCTTTGGCTGTTTAAATAGCATATTAATTCATTATCACAGGAAAAGATTTATCAGTCTTTTAAGTGCACTAAAATATGTACACATTATGTCATGAACCCAGCTACCAGAGCCCAGTAACAGACACAATTCACAAAAGTGCACAAAAGTGAATCCAGAGGGATATCATGTTTCAATCCTTGACTAAAATGTGATTTGATTGCCTGCTAAATTGTACGTGTGTGATATACAACTTTTTGTGCAAATGAAGAAATACAAATTTTCTTATTTCTTTTTAGTACTATACCCAGAACATACTAAGCTTCTTCAAAAGCTTACTTTAAAACATATCAATCATTTCCACAGATTCATCTACTGGACAATGTACAGACACAGTTTTGCATCCACACTTTTAAAATAATTTACCTACATTGACAGCTTCACCCATCTAATTTAACATTAGCCTTCCAAAATTTAAGCATTCAGTCCAAACTCTTCATCTAGGTTGCCTATAGTCAATCCAGAGGGTGATTCATGTGGCCTATCTTATACCGAGATGTATCACTCTCTAGAGATGTCTGCTACTTTCCACTGGCTATGAAAGGAGATGACTTGCTAAGATTTCAACAGCTACATTTCAGACATATTAGCGGATGAATCACCTTGTTGATAGCTAACTTCTTAGATGGCTAACGCTAGGGAAAATTAATTTCTTTCCTCAGATAGTGAAAATATAGTGAAGATATATACTTGTATTCTTGCCGTTTCTAAGGAAATGCAATGAGTCTGCTGCTTTGGAATTCTATTTCTAGGTATGTATTTATTTCCTTTAAAATTAGTTTTATGCTCATAAATAACTACTACAAAATTATCCCAACATCCTTTATACCTATTTGATTAAAACACCCTACTTTATAAAAGTTTAAAACATTTTAGACATTAACATCTCAGCAAAATAAAGTAAGCTTCGAAACAATACACATTTTGTATTGTTCTTTAAAGAAGAAAACAATTTCTATTAAACATTCTTTCCTTCTTTCTTTCAAGGACTCTATTTTTACACAAAAATTTAAAAAAAAGATCCTAATGGACATGACAGAATAAAATTCACTTTGAGTTCCACTAGTTCTCTTACCTTCTATCAGTTTTTATCAAATATTTTGCCAGGTTCCCCCCCCCTCCCCATTGTTCCACTTCCTATTAAAATCAAATTAGGGAGGCAAGCTGATTTCACAACATAAACATTCACCTTTTAATCAAAACCTAGATTTAATGTCAGAGTACATACTGCTAAAGAATGCAAAGCATCTACTGGATTGAGTCCTTCCCAGCTGGATTACTGATGAAATCTGGCCCACATCAGGAGCGACAGGGTTATCAGTAGGAACTCTACTGAACATGTTCAGTGGTTGGTCCCAAAAGTTATTGCCAAGTCTTGAATTAGGGGTAGAAATCAGCTGCAGAGTAGGACATCAGCAGCTGTCCCAGCCGCTCTCATGTAATACAGAATCCACCCTATCACTGTTTGTACTTTTTATTGCTGCATAGAAAAACTTGAAAATATGATGAATTCATCAGAGCATACAGAGAATCTCAAACATGCTCAGAAAGATGTAGTTCTGTTCACTTGAGTAAACCTAAACGGATCATACTCAGTGATGATCATGGGTCTCTTTATTTCATTTAGTGGAGCATAGTACTAAGATATCTGAATTAGCATGTTCAAATGGTACATGCACCGCACAGGGGTACTAACTCAGGACTGGAAGCTCTTTTGTCATGTTATAATAGTGATGCACCCAGGCTGACAATCAACAACCTCTTTTGTATTGTAAATAAGCTCTTAATTCCACCTTCTTGAAGGCAGTGGCAGAACAAAGAGGGAGAAGTATCTGAAATGATTTCCAACTCTGAAAAGAACTTATGAAAATCTACCAGCTTTCCCTCTGCTTCTGGCTTTCAGGACAGGCTAAAACTGTTTTAACATCTGTGCCCAGAAAGCTCTGTTCTCAGAGGCGTCCTCTCTCCCTAAATAAAGTGCTCTTACATAGTGTATTATTTCACATGAAAAAAGTAGGTGGTAACAGCCAAACAGAGAGAGTGGAATCCTGAAAGCCTCAGCATCAGAGAGATGCCCATTGTGCATGCTGGTGAGAATTACAGAAATCCAGCTCTATAAACTGGATGGGAAACTTACGTTAAGAAGAAAAGATAAATTATTTTTAAAAAAACTGGCAAACTTTTCATCTTAATTACAATTTTAAAAGAACTGTGAAAATTCTCTTTATAGATGATCTTTAATGGGACAGGCTCTGTGAACAGTCCTTTTTGGCCCTGTGCACCACGAATAATATTTTCATGCTATGATAAAATCGTGAATCTTCATTTAGCAGGTATTTTTTCAACAATTTTTTATTGTAAACACCTCATGCAATGACAGCATAAGAAGATATATTTGTCATTGTCATTTGAAATGTTATTTTTTTCTTGTGGCAGTTATACAAAGGTAAGGATTTCTCATAAAGTAGCCATTGTTCTCAGATGGTGAGCTTTCTTCTAGAAGATGTATGCAGTATATGAAAGAAACACAATGCAAATCAGAATTATTACATTGTCTGAAAAAATTCCGAAAAGCAGCTAGGAAGCAGGAGGAAGCTGAGAAAAAAAGGGGTAAGAATTCAAGTCCATATTTGCTTCGGACATTTGGCAAAATGGACATAAGATGCAGTTAGGAGAAATAATGAGCAATGTTAGCACTGGAAACCCTTTTTCATTTGCAACTTATCAGTGTTTAGTTTTTCATTTTTTCTTTAAAAGAACATTACCTAATGGCATTCCTCCCAAATTTACTAGATTAGCCAGGCTGGTGAGATAAATGATTCATGACTGGTCAACATGTTAAGAATAAGGGAAATAATAAATCTGTCGAGCTTGAAGCAACAGCATTAAGGTGTCTACAATGAAACTAATAATCTTTCCAAAATATGGTTACATAACATGCTTTAACTTTTGGTCAGACCTGAAGTGGTCAGGCAGTTGGACTAGATTATTGTTGTAGGTCCGTTCCAACTGAACTATTCTATTGTATTCTATTCTATATTATATGCATATTATAGACTTAAAAGCAAAACCAGTAAGTGAAATTTAACTGAGCATCTGTGCTTTAATTTGGCTTTGTGTCTGATGAAAACACAACAGTGTAAAGTAGAAACGAATTTAAAGGGGAAAGAATTCAGAGGAATCTCAAAATCACTCAGTTTTGAAAAATGGGAGGAAGGGGTATATATATATTCTATTTAAAAGACAGAGTAGCGGACAAAATTTAGTGGCCTGATCGAAACTACTCAAAGAAATGAGGAAGCATCATACCACACCCCATGATATCAATTACCACCCACCCCAAGAAAATGTTTATTAAGATATAATCAACTTCAAAATCTTTCACGTCTCTGAAAAATATGTTGAGAACTAGAAGACAGCGTATCATGTAAGATAAAGCGACTTTTGAATACAGAGATAAAGTCAGGGCAGCAGAAACCATACCAAAGCAACAAATACAAAGTGAAACAATTATATGGTAAACTTTGGTAGAAAGCATCACTTTAAGTAACCATAGGAACAACACTATGTAAAAAGGGAGATGGAGCTAAGCAATGCATGAGATGTTAGCATTTAGTGACTGAGGATAAAATGAGGAGCCTTCTACTGGGAGCAGGCCACAGATGGATCTGTGTTAACTGAATAAATACAATTAAATCATGAATAATTCTAAAAAAAGCATGAAGCAGATTCAAATACAACTCCAAAAGACAGTGTTATCTCAGAGGTTATATAAACAGTTCTGAATTATACAGCAAAACAAAACAACAACAACAAAAAACCCACCCTTATCACAAATTTTCTACACAAAGAAAAAAAGGTTTTCCAAGGGCAGACCAAATACAGTTTCTGTGGTTACACTGAATTAAAACATTCTAAGATGTGAGACAGAAATTAAGTTCAATCCATTGGCAATAACCTTCACCCAACTTGATCACAAATTATATAAGGGCTACATTAAATATCCTTCTGTTTTGCCTATGCCCTACTTTAATATGGGCTGCCTACTGAATCTATTAACTTACTTGGTCACTTGATAAAAACTACAGTCTGAAAAATAAATAAAAATTCTGAAAAAGTACATCATTATTTCTAATAAAAAATCCTGGTACTCTTTTTAACCTTTAAAGTACCAGTCCATTGGCCAAGGACAGTTCTGTGAAACTCTTGCCTGGTCAGCTAGACAGGATTAAGGAATTAAATATTTGGAATGAATGGTAAGAGAAAACATCCCAGGGAAAATCTTGTTAGGATTTACCGTTATTCTTGATTTATTGTTACCTGTTCCAAAAATATTTATTTCCATTATTAAAGATTTAATGAAATAGTTCTGAATATTAAATAAAGACAAAGTAGATTTGAGAAAGGAGCAGGAAGAAGATAACTTAAAATACTCATTCCTACCACAGTGCTGTGAGTTTTTAAAGCAGAGTTGATATAGTTCAAAATTCATGCCAAGGCTAAATCTCTGTAATCTGAAACCAGTGAAATTTCCATTGCTCATTAAGGAAAATGTCTCAAATTAGGATGGATAAAGAGTTACATATTCTAGTCCTTTTACCAGTTTTCAGGAGAGAGTTGGAAATAAGAAGTCACAAACAAAGGTGAGATCCCAGACTACCTGTAGGAAATTCTGAAATACTTGTTCACATAGATTAAGAGCAAATATTTGCTCAGAGCATGTGACTTGGAACTCAGGATATTTTGAGATGATACAGAGTCTCAATACTAAGCCTAATGTTTTGACTGATATCAGCAAATTCACTCCTGGTAATATAAGTGGAGATTTAAATAAGTAAATAAATAAATAAATGGAAAACAAAACACCACCAAAACATATGATAAACCGCTATAATAATAATAATAATAATAATAATAATAATAATAATAATAATAATAATAAACAACTACAGACACTATAAAGACAGCAAGTAACAATTATGAAGGAATTTAAAAGCAAATATTTTTCCTGAGAAAATTACGCAGACAGAAATCTGTTTAAAAAGAGATTGTGTGAATAATTATCCATAACTTAAAGACTCAGTAGCAGTTACAGGGCATGTAGGTATAACTGCTGATCTCACGATGACCTTAAATTTTACACAAAAAAAGATTAATTTAAAAGAATTGTTTCCAAGTGCAAAATCAGCTGACAATTCCTTGAATTTCTGAGTGGCTGTGGATATCATAATTATCCTATCTTTGGACTGAGTGCTTCTTTTTGTGCCCAGGGATAACAGCACCATACATATAGAAAAATGTATGGGTTTTTTTCTTCTTCATCATCACAAAGTTAACGTGGGGCCTCCAGAACAGGAGTGAAAAAGAGGAAAGGTAAATTCAAAAGATCAAGAGTTTTCTCCTGGAGTAAAGAAGAAAGCAATTAAAGAATCCAAAAAAACTTATACTGCAAGAGATTTTAATGAAAAAAAGTCATCATCTTTAACCCACACTGGAGAAATGGTACCCAGCTATTGAGCAGAAGGTGGAGAAACCAAGTTGCTTATACTTAAAACAGCATTTCCATATAAGCATTTTTAATTGCTTTCAGATGCTTGTAGATCTTAGTAGTGATTAACTTCATTCAGCAGACATGAGTAAGTGCTTGTGTTCCAAAAGCTTGTAAATTCTTGGCACTTGGTCTAATAAAAGATAAAACTTCCATAAAAACTTTACCTCTAGTTTCTTTAAACAAAAACCATACTAGAAACTCAACAAATGAAATATTCATCCTAGTAGTAATTTTGTAGTATAGCTACAAAACGTGTTCTGTAATTGGCCATGGACAGTGCGAGAAACAGAACTGGCCAGGAACATTTCCTCAGAAGATAGGGATGAAATTTTTTTTTAGGTTGGGAAAGATTCTAATAAGAGTTTAGACCTGCAGTTGTAAGCTGCAGGATGCAAGCCTGCCCTCCAAGACAAAGAACAGCTCTGAACCGTTTTATTTATTGGTACAGATGCAGCCATAAAAGTCATATTCTTTACAGGAATAGTAGCCTAAATAGTAGCATCTCTTTCGAGACCCTCCTGCAGTATAACCATTTGGGGTTCTTTTCATTTAACTTAAGAGTTATCTACTATGATAATATTTATTTTGGTTCTACATACATGTCACCTCCTCATAACAGTCTTTCCATATAAAATTTTAGCCCAGGTAATAATAGAAATCAACTTAAAGAGAAATCCCAGTCATTTACATTTTATATAAAAATGTTCTTATGGCTGTATTTAAAAAAAAAAAAAAAAGCTAAATCTTATTTCATAATGAGTTATTCCATATTCCATAAACATGAAGTTCCCATTGTTATAGACCATAGAGGCAAAAGTGCTATATTTTTTGTCATTCACCTCTAGGAGTATGTTGTCTTCAGTGTGTTCAGCATCTGTATATCTGAGACTTCAAAGGCCGAATATAATTTGAGCTTTCAATAGAGGAAAAAAATTACTTTAAAAATTGTTTTGTCACGCAGTGACTGAGTGCACAGGAACCACTGTTTTCTCCCACTTGAATGAAATATTAATCTACTAGAATCTTTTGAGATACTTTTCAAAACAAATGTACTGATTCACAAGAAATCACCTTTCTCTTCTCAAATATTTGCACTGAATACTGACGGGATGCTGAAAACCGTTTGGGTTTTTTGGTTGTTTTTTTTTTCTTTTTGTTGGTAGTCTGGTATTTGCAAAAAGAATGTACTGTTGTGATGCAGTAAGGTACCTGTTTCTGAAACCACCCAAGTAACATAGTCCTTTTATTCCCATATTCACATACATTTATTAAGCAAGGGTACAGGGAAAACATTGTTTGCACTGTGTTAAGCAGCTTTTCTCACTATCTGAAGTCCAAGCTTAACTGGCATTACAGAGTCAGTATTCTAATACAGTAATTATATCTAGGTCTCCATATATTGGATTGATGCATCACAGCATATGAATTAAGAAATTAGTTTACTGTCAAAAGAAAACATAAAAGTGACATCATCCTTTTTAGTAGTGATGTTTTTTTTCTAAGATCCTACCCTTGATTTTCATGGTTTCTAGCAAGGTAGCTCCAGTAACCTGATGTAATCATAAATGGAGATTATTGGAATACACAGCAGACACCACCTCATATTCTGAATTCTGCATTTCCACTATAAGTGCCAAAACATTCTTTAAAAAAAGTAGTCTGCAGAAAGCAATGCTGTTCTACTACCTTTCCTCTCAATAAGGACAACTGGATTGTTCAAGCCATATGTATGGTCTTAGTGCCTGTGATATCAGACAGCATAATGAATATAGAGAAAAGGAAATTTAGTTGATGCATCTGCCCATTTAAAACACTCCCTGCAATTTGTTCTACTTCCCCTATGTCAATCTAAATCTCAGCCACCACCTAACGAAAAGGTAATGTTGACAAAACCTTACTTTTCAGTAACACTTGTCAGTACACTGTCTGTCTATCTGCCATTGCGATGGATTTTGATGAGTTTAAACGACTCAGTGACATTATTAATTTTTTCTTGACTAGGTGCAGTTTTCCTTTCCCCAGCTTACTCAGTCCTAGCATGCTACTGTTTTCACAGTCAGAAACTAATATATCATTAATTGATGACCTCATCAAAGCAATGTAGTAACAGTAACATTCTCCTCAGTCTAAGATTTTTTTTCTAAATGTCCATAGTAGTCATGTGTCTAATACTAGTGGCAGTAACAGTTTCATCTTTGCTGACAGCTCGAACAGAGTATCTCATTGCAATTAAGACTGGATTGAAAGATGATTTAAGAGTTCTTTGTAAAACATTCATTACTAAAAAACATTTCAGAAAAACAAAATACAGGTTCCTGTATGTCCACTGTTGAAAGAGGACAACCCCTGAAAGCAATGATACAAATACTGTAACAACGTAGCTTTGTAACCTCTCAATAGTCACAAATTAATAGACAATAGCAAACAAATGAAATTGTGTTACATTAAATAAGTTGGTTATACCAACTCATAAAGAAGAACTCTCTCTCCTCCCTCCCTTTCTCTCTCTTTCTCTCCATCACACACACACACAATTTTTTAACCCCCCTTCCTATCTCCTTCTATCCCACTCTGTTTGCCTTTCCAACTGCTGCCTCAGGCACACGGCAACCAACCAACATAGCTACCTATTTCTCTATCTTGAAGGAATAAAAGAAGTCTTCTCACCTGAAGAAAGTAAAAAGAGGTTTTGAAACTTAGCAGTTTGAATGCATGGAAAGCCAGAACAACAGCTTGAGTTTTCATAAACCACAAGCTCTTGGAGGCAGCTCCATGAGCAATAACTGACAGACCATTTTATATTTGCAATACAGTTCACCAGCACATCTTTCCACACACTTCACTTCACAACACAATACAGTTCTGACATAAATGCTCTCTGATTTCCAAACAAGAAGAAAAAAGTTAAGCAACTTGCAGATGATCTGGAATCAAGTTTGAACAACAATCTGGCCTTGGAATCCTGAACCCAGGACTTGAACCAGAACCAGAACAACATTCCTCTTCAAAAACCTTCTCCCAGTTAAGACTTTATGATAGCTCTAATATATTGCATAGGACAACATTAGTAGTAACAACAATACAGTGCACTGCGAACAACTGATAGTGGATTCATTATAATTTTGATAGTATGCTATCATGTCTTATAAAATTCATGCAAGCAATGTTACTAGAGCTGTAAGTCATAAGGACAACTCATAGTGACTGGTTCTCCTTGGAAAACTGACTAAGTTCATTTTCTGTTCAATAAGCTTGTTACCTGAAAGGTTAGATATGATGTGATCATTAGATGCTTGACCCTTCCAAGCTGTTATCAAACACAGATGACTTAAAACAAATATTAATAAAATCAATTAATAAGTACTTAGCTCATTCTATTTTTTCTTGAGTTGTAGTCTTGTAAAGCTGCCCAGATATAATAATGCTTGCTTGCATACTTTTCTTGAAGATATAATTTACTTGAGTAAATTCCAATATATCATTTATCTCATATATTCTCATATATCATATAACAAAAATACCTGGGCTACCTGACATCTTTTCCAGATATTCCCTTCATATTTAAGTCCTTGCATGAGATCTGGAAAACTCCACAGCACACATTGTTCTTAACCAGGAGAAAAATCAAACTAAAAAATGACATTTGACACCGCTCCCCCCCCCAAACCAAGTTAAATACATTACACTTCAGTTTCTTCCTGTACTTTAGAGAAACACCAAATATATGATAATGAAATCATGGACCATAACTTTGGAATATATAAATTCGAAGTCATTTTTTATTGAATGCCGTATGTAGCACTGGTAGCAGATCAAACATAAAATGAAGAGAAAAAAATCATTCACCCATCATTGATCATGTCATGCAAGGACATAAGTAGTCTAATTCTACAGGAAAGGAGATAGGCACCTTGATAGCATTCAAGAACTTCATGTTATCATGATGATGCAGAACCATAGTTAGCAATGGGATGAAACTGAGCTTTGTACGAGATCTTGCTATGCTTACTCTAAAAAGTACTATCTTACTCTATTGCAATCAACATCATTCAGATAGGAGACCAATGTGTTTGTAAGACTGAGATATTATTCCAAATTCAGCAGCTCAGGTTCATTTCTAGTGACAGTGTTCAATAAAATAATACTCCATATTTGATTTTTAAAATGGCAATGCACTGTTCGCTCTGTAAAAGGTTAGTTTTGAACCAATTAGAAATGAAATGATTGGGTATTGAATTATTTTGGCTAAACGTTCTCACTAAAAAGCAAGAGTGGTTGGAAAAATATCAGATTTATTATAAGAAAAACTGCAAACATAGGAGCATGATTATCCTGATGTTTTTCTATTGAAAGACTCTGCCTGAAATCTGAGCTACAAGACTATCTCAATGTTTCCCACAATTAGTAAGCTTACGTTTTCAATAACTTAATTTTATGAAAAAATCAGTGTACTCTACAATATGTATCTTTTCAGTAACTTTTTCATTTCAAATACAATTAATAGTATGTTGGCATTCAGAAAGCTACTGTAATCACTAGTAAATACTTCCATTCCCAGGTCTAAATTCAGTCACTGATAACTTCACCACATACTTGCCTTTAAAAGTAAGACTTTAATTGCTTTCTTTTGCATCAAGAGTTCAGTGACTTTTTTTATTTTGTTTTGGTTTGCATGTTATTTGTTTTATAGGAAACCTTGATGATGAAATACCTTATTTTGAAAAGTGGGGGTCTTTTTCCCCTAGATATTTAATATACTTTTATGATTTGAAATAAGAAACTGGAATTTGCATGAGGGTCGTTTATAAAGTCAGAGACACTTTTTTTTCTGATTATGTTAAATCTACCCTGACTTAACAAAGCTACACATATATGAAAACTATCACACATCATTAGAAGCTTTACTAATATCTTCTAATAGTTCATCTTCACAGAATATGGTCCTTCAACTGGGATCCTACATAACTGGTACAGAAATATCATTCTTATGGGGAAATTCACAAATCAATACCATTACACCTTTAGCCTTCAGAAGGCAAAATTATTCTGTGAACCAGGAAGAAACAAAAAGTTCTTATCTCAGGTTTTCCACTGAAAGGTAATAAATCTATGCACATCACAACCTAATACTAAATGAGTAGTCACAAGATGCAAGTAGAAGACAGGATTCACTAGCTTTTAACTACGCTGTAAAATAACTTCACTCCTCAGTTCCTTCTTGAGTACCTTGAGCATGTTAAGGTACCCGACTATCCTCACTGCTTAAATATTTAATCTCAGAGTCTCTTTTGAAGTGAACCAACTTGTTCCCTTTATATCAAAAAAGCTGGGAGCATTTCTGGAAACAGTTCAATCCAGGGACTCTTCTCAACAGGGGTGAACCTGCATGAGGTTTGACTCTCTGCCTTACACAGACTTCCAACAGTAGCCTGTAGGCTTTGCATATATGTAGTGTTGTACGGTATAATACTGCAAAATGTACAATTTCTTATTGATTAAAACTTCTTAATAAAAAAGGTTCTATTTCTGCAAGTAATTCTTGGTTTTAAAAAGATTTTATGACTGAAAAAGCTATGTCTCCATGGTTTATTGTAAGCAAAGATACTCAAAGCCTTCTCATGATCACAAATGTATAGAAAGAAAATAGTTGTCAGAAACAAATGTGGTAAAACAGAGATTTAGATTCAGAGACAGTTTAAAATCTGCCTGCATCTTCCATACATTTGCCTATAATAAACCATGTAGTCACACCCTATTTTCCTATAAAGAGCTATTGAAGTGACTGAAAGTTCACAGGAGTCTGATCCTTTGATTACTGGCACCCCAAAATAAATTCTTATATGGCAGTATTTTCTACTCAAGTACTATAGTAAATTTCATTTTAACAAAACATTTAAAATGAAGGTTGAGGAGTAAAATATCAAAAGTCAGAAAAGAATGAAATTTGCATATGCCTGAGATTATACAGCTAAGTACTCAAGTTCCCACTGTGTCTTGTATTCTTACCCTAATAGGTGCTGAAACAATTATTTGATTTGGGGATTTTTATAAAATTTGTGGCTGCATGGAAAATCAACTTAATTATTGACTAGTGAATGTAAGAGACTCATCGGAACTTAAACTAGCAAGCTTCCAGAACTGGTTTTCAGTGATAAAGCCTCTTGCGATAAAGTAGAAGATAGCCAGCGATTCAACAGGATGATAAAATAGCAAAATTATGAAAGTGTTTTCAGAAGAGGACAGGTGGCCTGAATTACACCTTAATTATGATTTTAGAAGCTATGAAATAATACATTTACAGAGTTGAGTCAGTATATCTTCCCATTGATACATCAACTAGTGAACACAATTGAAGCTTTCACATTAATTGTAATGACTACTTCCCTAATGAAGTGCAAAAATGTTTGTGTGATCTGATTCAGTTTCTTGAATTAGGTTACAGTTTATCACTCTGAAAGGATTTTGTTGTTTATTTTTACAGTGAGTTAGTTCAGCCCCAACAGATAAACAGCATATCATCCTGTAATGCCAATCAAAGCAATGCTAGTGTTAAAAAAGATTAAACACTAATAATCAAAACACTGTGTTAACATGGAGTGCATTTTCAAGCTATAGCCACTCACTTTTATTAATGTGTATCTTTCTAACCAACACAGGATCACAAAATGTACACACTACATAAAATAAATAACTGAGTAATAGGTTTGCTTCTCAAAATTACTAAGTATGTAACTCAAACTTTTAATTTCTAGACGCTGGAGTACTTGTAGAAATCAACTCTATTCACTATGAGAAGTTAAATACATTCTTAAGACCTTACAGGATTGAGTCTACCAGGAGAAAACTCTTCCAACTACTGATTTTGTTTCTTGGCAATATGCAATATAATGTGGATATAATAACAATGATAATTGTTTTTTAACTGTTCTTTCAGCTCTGCCTAATACAACATCAATAACTGTGAGACAATGAAATTATTTAATTATGTGATTAATCTTTCTTTAAACACCAAATAATTCCATCTTCTACTTTAGCAGAAACATTGCCACACTTTATCAACAGCTGCATCTGTGAACTCCATTTGTCCTCTAAGCTGAAATAATCTATACAAAACCTTTCAACTCTCTCCTTACTCTAACCCCCCATAAAAATGCTTCATGGCTCAGAGAGTTTTGTAAACCATGGAAGTTGGAATATACTTTTATCGATTCAGTCACACAGCAAGAGAGAAAATAAGGATGAGATTAGAAATTACATCTTCAGATTATCACTTGAGAAAAAACAGAATAGGAGTTTAATACAGGAAAGTTGTTATAATTTATACACATGAAACATTTCAGAGGAAGCTTAGTATCTCTACAGTGGAAAAGAAGAGCCTGGTATCAGATGTGGAATAAGTGGACAGAAGTACCTATCATAAAGCAAATCTGTTCAAAATAATAATAGCAACAATAATTACTGAGATTAATTTAATGTAGAATTAACATAATAAATTAAACATGTAAGGTTCTTTGAAATTACTTTTTTTTAATTGACAGATAGATCTATAAAGAGAGATATATAGATATAGATATATGAAGTAGTATTCTTATCATGCCCTATAATAGTGATTTCCAAAAGCACTTTATATTCACATTTTATCTTTGAGAGAAAGATGCAGTTCCTGAAATAAGCACAAGAGTTTTGTAGTTACTCATTTCATCACCTGTAGATTACAGACTCAGTAGGCCAAGCTGCAGAAGAATTAAGTCAGGAGCTTTACAAAACAGTTTCAAAACCTAAAAGCCTTAAGAATAATTACCAAAAACATTACTTTGAAAAGTGAAGAGAATTGCTTTTCAAAGTTTGTATGAAAAATAACAGAAATATCATTTTATATGTTATATAGCAACTACAGACATAAAAATACAGAGCACAATGTATATCATACTCTCTACTCTGGAATTACAGCACTGCTTTTCTGATTAATTACAATGATCTACCGTTTCAACTTTAGACAACTTTTGAAGCCTTCTAAGCACATTAGCCAAGAAAAGATATGCAGCACACAGAGATATGCAGATCAAAATTAACTATAATGAGCCATCCAGTTTTGGAAGGGCTTCAAGGTATTATCCAGATAAGCCTGAAAAGTCAGTACACCTGTCTGAACCTACACCAAACTCTTCTTTTTTCTGGCTACATCATTTGTAACATAGGCAGAACTTAATTCTATGGACAATTCAAGAAGCTCTTCATTTCCTGTTACTACACATTTCTCATTTTGTCACACCTTCAAAAGTCCTACATTTATTTTGATAAACGTAAAACTGTCTTTAGTCAGCTGACCAGTCTTTTCTGAAGTTGGGAACATTCTGTAAATTGACCCTAATGAAAGACAGTGGATAGATCAGCAATTGTGGATAATATTTATGAATCTTGTGATAAAATGGACACAGTATCACCTAAGAGGTGACAGTCACTTCAATTTATGCTCCCTAAAAAAACCCTGGAATGTTATTCCTTTCTTCCCTTTCATTTTCCTTCTCAGTATAGTCCCTAAATCTCAGCTTAGTCCCTAAACACTTCTCTAAAGCAAATCCATTCTAAGTGATAATGCAACATTCTCTGCATGGGTTTTCAGATTGGACCAGCAATAGAATACATTTTAAAGGGTTCCTTAACTTGGCCTCCTGCAAAAATATACAATCCTGAATTTTCATGAGAAGTCTCTGCATACAGTTTTCTACCAATATTTTTTGCACACATAAACAATGCACGCTGAACCAGCCCCTTTAGAAACAAGGATTTCCACCTTCAAATGTGTATTTGTGTATTATGTAGCAGATTTCAGAAAAAGGAAAATTTTCAAGTAAAAATCATGCGTCAAATCATAGAGTTGTATATCTTGGATATAACTAATAACTGCAGATCTCTGTTACTTAAAGAGCATTAAATAGCACATAATTGTTTGTGTGATCACTTATACTCTTTTGTAGGCAGGAAGGAAACTTACATTATTATACTCAGATTATTAAATCAATCAGAAAGCTTAAAAGGAAGAATTTGTTACAAAAAAAGAGAGAGAGAAAGGCGGGGAGAAGCACTTAACAATCTGGTGCTTTAATTTTTTTCCGCTTAGAGCTGGATCCTAACAGGAAGGAAATCCAAACTTCATAAACTTCTCAAACAAAAAGTCATCTTAGGGCCACAAAGATGATTAAGGGATTGGAGCACCTGACATATGAAGAGAAGCTGAGAGAGCTGGGACTGTTCAGCCTGGAAAAGGCTCAGGGGGGATCTTATCACTGTGTATGAATACCTGATGGGGACGGAGTAAAGAAGATGGAGCCAGACTCTTCTCAGTGTTGCCCAACAGACGCAATTGAAATACAGGAAAATCCATTGAAAAGTAAGGAAAAAAAATTTATTTTGAGAGTAGTCAAACACTGGAACAGGTTGCAAAGAGACATCATGGAATCTCCATCCTTGAAGATACTCAAACCCCAACTGGACATAGCCCTGAACAACCTGCTCTGTGTGATCCAACTTTGACCAGGGGAGGTTGGACTGGATGATTTCCAGTGGTGCCTACTAACTTCAACTATTCTGTGGTTCTATGAGTATACAGTGAAAACGTGGAGGAAAATGTTCACAAGTGGCAAGAATTTTCTAGTATCAACTGATGTGGTAATACTAACGGCACCCATGTCATCTATTGCAGTTATAGCAGTTCTTTCTTGGTAGGGCTCTTAGAGTAGTTTTGGTACTTATTCACAATCTAGATGCACAAATGTTCACTGATTTGAACTCCTAAGATCAGATTTTAAGCCTATTTTTATACTTGCCTGTCCATAAAATGCTCGAATGACTGTCATGTAGTGCTGCTGTCATCATGCTCCTCTACCCTTGCTGAGCCATACTCCATGGAACGTTATACCCTAGAGCTTGCTTCTAACAGTGTCAGTGTTTGCAGGTTTTGTGCTGTTTGAGACTCAACACCACCACAATGGGAGAAAATCATGCTCACCCCTTCTGTTGTGGTAAGCCATGTAATGCAAAACCAGTTCAAACTTAATAGCGATTTCATTTAAACCTTTCCTCTTTTGCAAGAGACTCACAAAGCATTACCATCCTAAAAGGATTCAATGAATTATAATCTTACACATGCCTATTTTCTTTAATTTTGAATTATATTCTTCTTTTTTTTAATCATCATTTTAAAAAGATCTACATCTGGTTTTGTGGGCTGATATCCTAAGAAACTGGATCTGTGTTTTTAGTACCATATATTTTTATCATTAAGTTGTTATGACCAGCTTTAAAGGACTAGAGAGGAATTGGATACTTTAGGCATTAGTTGTGGTTTTAAGCTGCTTTCTTAGAATAAAAAAAATGCAAAAAAAACCCCAGAAGATACTGTATCAGGAGGCGATCTGTTCTTCTATATGAACTGTAACACAAACCCCAAAACGATACTGTTGACAAGGTTTTTTTTCCTGTCTCCCTCTTTTTGGTCTGCTTATTTGTCTCTGACTTCTTTCATGTCATCTCCCTTCTCCTTTTCACATGCATTTTTTTTTCTTTGATATTTTCCTGCCTTACTTCCCCCAAATAATTTCCCTTTTCTTCAGCAATTTTTGATCTCTCCCTCATAAACATGAATGCTTCTGCCCTATAAAAACTTTTGTTCTTTCCCCACATAGACTCTATTTATTATTCTCACATTGCATTCACTCTGCACCAACTCTATTTCCTTTACTAGATTTTATCCTGTAAATCCTATTGTGTAAGGTATTTTAATCACAATTCATTTTTTTTGCTGGTCACACTTACCCAGACTACCACTGTGAGTCCTACTTGCCTGACACCCTCCCATGCTTGCCTACACTCTCAGTCTCATCCCTCCTTCCCTCTGCTTACTTTATAAGTCTCTCTTACCAGCCTTAGTTGTCTGACTTCTCTTAATTTTGTCAATTCTCTTGATCTTTAGCCTTTTGAAAAACTATAAATTTCTAACAAAATATTTCTGGCTATGCGTCTATCTCACTATGTAAAGCAGCTCTTGAGCCCTAAGGCCAAGAGGCATGGCCCCACTTTTGTCCACAGAGCTAAACTCTCTCCACTTTCCTCCCTCCTCCAGACAAGACATTTGCATCCTAACTGCCAAGAGTTTCTGGCATGTGATATTTTCTGAATTTTGCATTCTTTTTGGAGAATGTTAGTCATCTATGACCAAAACGATGCCAAGGATCGTGCTCATACTTAAACAGAGATGTGATCATGGGCACATACTCAAACATCCACCCATCCATCCAATCTCCAAGACCCAGTAATCTTCTTCTCTATTTGGATCTGTCTAGTTTATTATCTTTCCTTTGCCTTAGAGAAAATCAGTCCTAGACACTGAGCTGTACAAACAAGTGGGGAACAACTGGGGAAGAAGTGGAAGCTCAGGTGAGCTTTGCTGAAGCAAGTGGGAGAATATAACTCATCTGTAACATGAGGAGAGAGAATGTGGCACCACCATCAACAGCTTGACTGTTGGGTGCCTCCATCTTCAGGTGGCTCTGTTCATCTCCTTCCTGCAACACAGGCTTTCTTAATTTAACTATGACTAAGAGCAAGTCACTACTAGGAGATGTTATAGTAACTTTCAAAAGAAAATAGTAGTTTGAGAAACAGACTGTTACAGGACTTTACATTTAGTATAAGGCCTCAGGAGACATATCAAAAATAGAATTTCAGGATGAAAAATTAAGAAAGACGTGTGTGCAGCATAGAGTTATTTTAACTAACTTGGTTTCTTCAGGCAACTATATTCATGATGACATTATCTAATCAAGCAAAGCAGCAAAAAATCAGAAGATATCTGATCTATTAAAAATGAATACGGAGATTATTGTCTAATGATAGGTAATTCATGCTTTGAAAGGTTTTATGTTTATAAAGAAAAAGAACAGGGGGGAAAAATTATAAAGGATTATTATTTGCTCAGTTATTTGTATTTTAAAGTACTGAGCTGCCACAATTTCCATTACATACAATACATTTATATGGCCATAATGTTACATTACAGGAACTCCTTTGTGATATTTGGGTGCTGGTTTCCTAGAATGTTAATTTATTAACAAGTGGATATAAGCCATGAATTCAAAAGATTGCCCGTGTGAAGGTGTTTCTAGCAATCCTACCTGTTGGCGGGATGATTCCAGGAGACATTAGGCCTGGGACAGAATGTGGCATGATATGAGAATTCTCTGGGGAGGTGACACTTTGAGTCCTCTTAGGAGGCCTTCCAGGTCTAGAACTGAAAAAAACAAACAAAAAAATTTTTACAATTAAGCTGTTGTCTTACACATCATTTCAAAGTTGTTTCAAGTGGTAACATGGACTGTAAATAAATTTGTTTCAAGGACGGTTGCTTTTGCAGTTAGATGTAATAGACTTCCATCACTAATTAGATTACATGCTGAATTCATTTTCCTCATTGAAGATCAGCCGCTCTTGATGCATAATTCATAGCCTGCACCTCGTTACCTGCTTCTTCATATTAATATCTATACACAGTTTGAATTGCCTCGTTTGCATATGCTAAAGTTCTGCATGCAGCCTTCAGCACGAAAATTATGCACTAACTTGTAATAATTATTACAGTCAGCCTGCTATTGATTTATGAGACTTTTAAAAACCAAATATGTGTAGTACTTGTAATGAATGATATTTTAAGGTTCTTCAGGAAATTAAAAGGCAATGGCTGCCTAAGGAAATGTTCTGCTTGTTTGATTTAATACTACAGTTAGCTGGGAGGTGGAATGAAAGAGTGATTCAGACCTATAGCACATTTTTCGATGATATGTTTTATTACTTCGCACTGCTAGCCTGATATCTAGATGATAAATGACAATACATATCTAATGTGTGAAAAGGTCTTGCAATTTCTTTATTTTTTGTCATTTAAAAGATAAGTCAAGTTATCATTTAACCCTTATTCTATTTAAAGTGAAAATCTCACTAAGACACCTTACTTTAAATATACTACTTTATGTCAGAAAAGACTCAGAATTATTTGTAAGATATTGTTGAGCAACTGCCATCATAGCAGCTTACATCTGTCCAGTATGGAAAAATAAAGGGCTTCAGGTTTTAAGCACTCCTTGTCTGTTAAATGCTCACATACACAACTTTCCATCTCCTGGACCGTGTAAGTAGCATACAAATTAGATACGGATTACAATGAAAATACTTATTACCCACTTACATGCAAATATGTACCTGCTACATACAATGCATATCCAAAGGCTTGTATTCTTATGTACCGACCATAGCATAGTACTATTGCAATATCCTTTAACTGCTTATTTAGGGGACATTGTGGAATAACTTCACAGAAAAAGGTGACGTGCAGCTCTAACACTGCAGTGTTAACCTATGCTTTGCCAAACATTTGAGGTTCTTCATTTGTTTCAAAACAAGAAAGAAAAGGAAAGTGGCTATGAAAGGTTTTGCTCCTTAGGTCCTCACGCTAACAAAACTTGAATGAAGGATTATGGCATTTTTAGCTGTGTTGGGACTGCAGAAGGAGGCAGATAATAAAATACTTCTGGTTTCTGTTCATATTTATTTCCCTTGTGTTTGGAAATACCCTTTTTTTTTTTGCAACTTCTACAACCTATCTTTAATAAACCAAAAACAATCAAAGTACAGGGCATTTTCTTGGAGTCTAATGACTCAAGGCATTGAGTCATTAACCTTAACTGATCATTAATTCCCAATTTAATGTCCTAAGCTGAGGTCATTATTAAAATTATAAGCTTGATAATTTCTTTGATTGGTTTGGGATTTTTTATTTTCTTTAATACAAACAAAATTGTCATATGTTCACAACTACAAGAAAAACAGTTGCAGAAAAAGTATTGTCTTATTCCAGCTCACAGAACCAAATTAAGTGTCTTCTGTTTTTCTTTGAAATTTCCTTTGTGATTTACAATAAAAATAAACATACCATGAATACACATAAAATTGACAAAAACATTATAGACAAAAATGATCTGATTTAAATGAAGTGTTTCTAATATATTCATCCACCAAAAAAATGCCACTATGTAAGAAAATTTTAATGGCTTAATTTAAATACCTATGATGATGCACTGTTCTCAAATCACTGCTGTGGTATGAGTACGGAAGGGTCTGACAACAGCATAAAAAACACAAGTGGGGTGCTATGGCATAATGCACAACCTACCAATGACTTCCAAGTCTTTAAAAACCAACAAGTTCACACCTGCAAAGACTCTCTTCAATGCTTCCTACCAATTATAGCCATGGTGAAGCCTGAATGCTTTTGTCTTTGATTTTAAGGAATTAAACCACCCCTCTTCAAAGCCTGAGAGAAGATGCCCATGGACCAAATCTGTACATGAAGGTCAGCCCCATATTATAGGTGAGTGATACTGAGATACCCAAAGCAAAATTTCCTTTGGTCACCTTCTACAAGCAATTTGATTGCACTACTCTGTACAAAAGGGCTGGCACACTCAAAGCCATAAATGAGCCCAGTAACACAACTCTACCCCATGATTTATCCCAAACTTTACCAAGTAAGTGTTTTCATGAAGTCCTAAACTCCCAATTCCAATACAACTAACAATATTTAAATGGAATTTCTGAGAAGTAAACCTCTTTTATCCTGATATTATTTTTAAGTAACAAAGCACTAACTCCAGTTTACTATGAAAAGGCCTTTATCTATTTAAGAAATGTTTGTTCCTTAAGACAAGGCAGAAAAACACATGTAAGAATTATTTCTTAAGGTCTGTAAAATCGAGAGTCATAGCAGAATATGTAATACACAATTAAAATGAGTAAATCTCTGACTGGTTAAAATAAGCACACATTGATTGTCCCCAATAACGGATTAAGTGACAATGACGTTTTGTTATTTATACTATGTACTTGTTTCATTAACAAAATTCCTAACTTGAAATACTACCATTTTATAAGACCTATTTTCAAATTATAAGAATTGCAAATATGAATCATTACCAAAGTTGTGTGGAAAAAATGGTATGTAAAAATTACTTTAAAAAAATAATAGCTTTGATTCTATTTGAAAACTTGCATGTTGCTTTGTAGTTCATTATCATTTTTATAGCTATATGATAAACTCTTTAAAAAAAAACATTAAAAGCATAGCAAATGAGTTTAACTATCATAAACAGAATGATAAAGATAGCTTAATGAATCATTTTGTTGGTATTTTTCCTAAACATGCATAAAGACCTACTTATTTTTATATTAGGACAAGTTCACTTTCATTCCAAGATAAGAAGCCTGCTTCAAAGTACTCACATGCCTATTTTATCAAAATAAGTAGATTTGTCTTCAGTATGAAAATAAAATATAAATAGGTATGAGTTGATTTGTTATGCAAAAGAAAAACACCAGAGCAATGTAAATTACTCTTCTAGTTGATGTCACTGAGATACAAAAATCATCATTTAAAAACTGTTGATAATACTCTTTTTACTCAAATGCAGATTTTATATATAAGCTTTTATAGAGATATAAAAAATATTTTAAGATTTTGTCTTTTATCTGAATAAAATCATTGCAAGAAAAACACTGGTTCTTCTGAAGACACATTTGACTTCTTAAGGCAATGCTAATTCTCTCAATGGGTAAACTATGCAAAGCTGACCCATTGTGATTTTGAAAATGACTACAGTTTGGATTTTTTAGAGCTAGGATAAACAGGCTTTAGTGCCAAAACACAAAAAGCCAACATAAGTCTTGTGACGGTCATAGTACAGAGAAATGAAGGAGTCTTTTGGGACTCCACAAGAAGATCCTAGAAGAAACAGACGTACATCTGGAATTCATAGCTGGTCTTCCCCTCTACCATTTCATTCTTTGAAGATTAAATTAGAGGGAGCAGAAATTAGACAATTTCAACAAAGATTTGAGGAAGGCACAATGAATAACTGTTTCAAATACCTGGGGAGAAGTCAAAGGGAATTTACCAGTTCCTTGTTTACCCGTTAAAAAGGAGAAGTAATAGAAACATTGTCACTCTTCCTGCTTTTAGAAACATAAATATGCAAGTTAGATTTTTTTCCTCTCTAAAACTGAAGTTTTCATGTGTGAGAGATCTTAATGTATGTTGAAGAAGAAAATGAAAGCTTCCTACAGGACCACATACTACTAACTTAGTTTTTGAAGTGAAGCACCTAAATGCATTTAGCTCCCTCAAAGCTCGTCTGCCTCATATAGGGTTGTGTAAGCTTTGTATCAAAATTTGCAGACTTTTTTCAGGGCTTAGAAGACGCTCCCACAGACAAGTGAGCTTTATGTTTGTGGACAATTATCACGGTTTACAATTACAATACACCATTATGTGACAGGGGAACTAAAGGTGCAGACTGGTTGTCAGGGTTTAAGCCCAGCTGGTAACAAAGCACCACGAAGCCGCTCACTCACTCCTCCCCCCTGGCCCTGGTGGGATGAGGAGGAGAAAATATAAAGAAACGCTCATGGGTTGAGACAAGAACAGGGAGGGATCACTCACCAATTATGGTCACAGGCAAAAGACAGGCTCAACTTAGGGAAGAAACAAAATCGATTTAATTTACTACCAATCAAATCAAAACAAGGATATTGGGAAGTAAACCCAAACCTTAGCACACCTTCCCCCCGACCCGCCCTCCTTCCCGCCTCAGCCCCACTCCCGGTTCTCTCTCCCTCCTCCCCCGGCGGCGCAGGGGGACGGGGAATGGCGGTCGGGGTCAGTTCTCCACACCTTGTCTCTGCCGCTCCTTCCTCCTCAGGGAGAGGAGGACTCCGCACTCCTCCCCTGCTCCGCCGGGGTTCCTCCCGCGGGAGACAGTCCTCCACCAACTGCTCCAGCGTGAGTCCTTCCCGCGGGCTGCAGTTCCTCACGAACCGCCCCGGCGCGGGTCCCTCCCGCGGGCCGCGGCCCTTCAGTGCCAGGCTGCCCCAGCGCGGGCTTCCCCAGGGAGCGGCGGCCATCTTGGGGGGCACCCACCCCCTGCTCCGGCGTGGGCTCCTCTCTCCCCGGGCTGCAGGTGGGCATCTGCTCCCCCGCTCCCCTCCGTGGGCTGGGGGGGGACAGCCTGCCGCCTGGTCTCCCCACGAGCTGCAGGGGCATCCCCTCCTTCCCCCCTGCCCTCGGGATCCGCACAGGGGTTCCTCTTCCCATCCCGATCCCCCGACTCCCGGCAGGTTTCCCCTCTGGAATCTGTTCTCCCAGAGGCGGGTCCGGCTCCCAGCCGGGGAAGCTTCCAGCAGCTTCCAGCAGGAGCCAGCCCTGCGGACTCTGCCCCGCTACCAAAAAACCACGCCACACAAACCCAAAACACTGGTGAATCTTGAAACTCTCAAAAAGAGAGGGAAATATTTTCTTCATTGGAATCAGCTCTTAAGATATTCAGAACACTTTCCAGAACCACTGAAAATAAATCCATAAAATTTTGGTCAGATTTGTATTTCATCCCTTCAACTTTCACAAATACTTCAAGGAATACTATGGCTCTAGAATTTTCATCTTTGAAGAAAAGGGTGTATATGTCTTCTGTACTGTGACTGGCATGAAAGGTACAAAACACGACAAGAAACTGAGAGTATATTGTCCTAAAATACAGCAAGTTCTCTGAAGTAGTTCTTTTTTGGTCTTTCGATCATATATTAGTCTTACATCCTTCCTGTTAACCAAATCTAGACAACAACAGATGGCTGAATTAAAGAATAAAAAATGGAAGAATCAGTGGTTATTATCAGCTAAAATGTGCTTTGATTATACTTTTGAAGTTTTATACACCTCCAATTGTATTATCAAAGTATGAGCTTGCTCCTAGAAATCACTTTGATAGTGCAAAACAATTAAAAACAGACATAATCAGCAGATCTGGTCCTGCACAATCACATGGAAAGAGACAAAGGGAGAATAGGTACCAGTTTATCTGCAGGCTTTAAAAGGAAGTGGACTTTTCATTCAGCTCTTTTCACTACCTGCCAGAAGACAGCCATGGCTTTAAAACTTAAGGGTCTCATCCTTGAAAGCCTTAAACACATAGACCTCCCACTGATTTCTGTTAAAGTTCTGAGCACCAAGGAAGGTATTGGTTCCAAAACACCTGAAACTCTTCAGGAGCAGTATATACCTCTCAGAGTAGGTTACTAGCATTTTATAGATGACTGATTGGATGGCAAAATATACACTATAAAATGAAAAGAGTGTGCAACGAAGTTGAGATAATGCTGTGTTCTATCTTTCTTATGTCCTGACTTTGAGGGATAATTGTGCAAAATTAACTCTAGATGAGCCAAATTTCACTCTTTCAAATTATTTTTATTCAGTACGTGAAGTATCCCTAAAGAAAACAGCAACTCTGCCCAGCTGTAAGAAGGCAAACTGCCTTTCTAGCCAAAACTAATTATTCTCAGGGCTAGTTTTCTACATTTACAGTTTTATTTTTAACCTTGTCTGTGAGCAAGTTTAGTGCACAGAAATATTGTCCTCATTTGAAACTGAGCAAACATGATGCAGTGAAGCTGCCATTGGCCAGGCAGTTTTATAATCAGTAATACTGGGGGGTGGCAGGGAGAGTTACACTCCGGAGGTGATAGGCAGCAAATCTGTAACAAGCATTTGGTGTATTTATTTAATGTATTTTTTATGTTCTTAGAACTGCTTAGAACAGCTTTGAATATCAATATCAATTTTAGCTACATCAGCATTTATGCATCTCATTTAGGTACATATTGAAAATCTAGGCTTTATTTCTCAGTTGTTCTACCTCCCCTCAGCCACTGGAAGTGGTTATTATGTGCTGTCATACACTGGCCACTGCAAAAGGGCTGACGATGTCACAGCCTAAAACTATTTGCTGAGTTAATGCAAAGACAGGGATGGCCTGTGACAACCTGTAACCAACTCTTCCTCCATGGTATATACGTGGTACTTCTGGGTTTTGGGATAGTTTCCATGCTGCCCTCAGCATCATACATGCAGCCTTCACACTAATAAGACTTGAGCCAAGGGCGTGTCAGTTCTGAAAAATAAGGTCTAGGAAGACTGACTAAACCTTTTGTGTAATTTAATTCCTTTGGTTGGAAAACACTTGCTTGCCAAGGTAACCTTCATAAATATTTCTAATGCACTGAACTAGCATTTTAAAGGCAAAAAAATGACAACATACATCGATCTAAACCTTATACTTTACTATTTTAAGTTTTCCCCTTCTACTCCCACTCAAGAACAAAGCAGAAGAATGCAATTCTAAGACTGGGCATATATCTATTTTGACAGTTAGTAAAACAAACATTAGAAATCACACCATGTCCTTTTTACTTGCAGCAGTCGTATAAAACAATGAAACTCTCAGTGCAATTACCTTAAATTTATTTTTCTTCTCACAGTTAAACAGAAAATGTTCTCACGCGATAATTAGGGCTGAACTCATGATATATTAGAAGAAGTTACTGAGACAGCAAACAACGCTGATAAAAATAAATACAAAGATGTGTTTAAAAATCTTCACAAAGAAGTATAGGAATGATCTTCAAAAGAATTAGGTTGTGTTATAGGAGTGAGCAGTGAAGGAAGCATACTGATAAAATATTACTACATTTCAGTAACAGAACACTTTACTGCTATTTTTAAACCAAAATGGCCAAAAATGGTTAATTGGTCAGAAACCCAGCACCAGTTATCAGTAGTTCAAATACTTAAGCTAAAAGGAAGAAAATATATTGCACTCCATATCCCATTCTAACGCCATTTACTGTAGTAATAAACAACCACTAGGATACTGAACTTTTGGGGGGTTAGAGGAGACCTTGTTGAATTATTTTTCCCCTAACAGACCAGTTATGCAAACATTATGCCACTTCCATCTTCCTCAGCCCAAATCACTCTCCTTTTCAGCAAGATCAGGAATATTCTTGACACAAGAGTACAAGATTACAAGATACAAGGTACATGAGTGCAAGAATATACAGAATATATATTACAGCAACACCTGCCAGCTCCTACTTGATGCTCGAAGTCCCACTACAAACACAATTAAAGAATCTAAGAAGATTCTACTTGATTGACCATACTACTTGAATATATAAATGACCCAAAAGGCAAGAAAGGAAATAAAACCAGTTAGAAATCTGAGTGTTACTGGAGTAAATTACAGTACCAGATTTGAATACAGCTGTGATTGTACATAAGTTTAAAATATTACTGAAATGTGACTGTTCTCTTAATGAAATTGAGATCTGTAAGTCAGCCATCTATTGGAAAGTGAAAAACAGATAAGAAATTAATCTAATTATGTTGGGTGGCAGAATTATGATGTCAGAAGTAAATTAAGCCAAAAAGTTCACTGCTTCATCTAATTAGCTGAAACACTAGATCTGCCTGAAAGTTCTTAAAACATTTAAGTATGTTGGCTCTTGTGACTATGTAATAACTGTGAAACACAAGCCTCTGATGATGACAGCTATACAAGCTAGAGTAGAAAATAAGTCTGAATGAACAATGAAATACAATTATTATACAGAACTCATGTATAAATTCAAACCATATTGATATATTTGTACTTGATATAAACGTTGCTTCAGAAAGAGTACTCAGAATATCCAGTAGAAGTAGAGAAATCACAGCACTGGAGATCCTGAAGAAAGTTACTTAGGAATACTGGCAATAACAACAAGAAAATCTTGCAGAATCATATTTATTTCCTCTATTTACACTGCTGTCTTTTCAGAATAATTCTTGCAACTACAAAAAAGAAAAAAAAAACTGTAAAAAAAGCAGTGCTCTAAAGTGCATTCTTCCCATAAATGCTCTTTCTGTCAAGTTATAACAGACGCCTTTCCCATTTCACTCAACCTTCCAGCATAAACCGCACCCATAATTTAAATATGCAAGCTAAATGATTCCTTCTAACAGTGTTATTCACCCACATGAAACCCCAAACTGTAACAGATGCAAAGCCTATTTTTTCCTCAACTGTTTTCATCTTTTCTAAGGCTTTTAATTCTAAAAAACATCCCTTCAAAACAACATCTACTATGTATATTATAAAAATGTCAAGCATGGAGCTAATAGGCCAGAAAGGCAGGTTTGATCCATAAATGACACAGTCTAAAAGAATTTTAAGCTTTCATTTTTTTAAAAAAGTTCCTACTTCAAGTTGCTGAGATGATTCCTAATGTGAAGCAAGTGTAACTGATGTGGTTATGTCTGTTAGAGTCTGCAGATGGCCTGAAACAATGATTTAAATGTATGAACTTTAGTTGGAATGAACAGTCCTGCTTCAAGGCTTGTTTTCTAACCATCTGCATTCATCTCTGCATAGAACTTGCACATGTAATTACAAATTTGTGAACATAAATCAGATAATTGCATGTACAAATAACCAATTAGACTCAAAGCAGAATTAGGCCATATAGTAGCACACTCCTCTTTTGAACACATATATAACCCTACATCCATAACATAAGTGAATATCTTCATTTAAGAAATTTTTAACTCGTTAAGAAAAATAACACCTGATTTGTTTTCCAGTAGGACATACTGGTCAGCAGCTGCCATTTTGAGATCCATTTTAAAAAAAGAACAGAAACACAAGAAGAAAAAACACCTACATAATAAAGAAGCCCACCACTGCTCAAGGGGTCACAGAGCTGGTGTTCATTACCGCCTGTATTAAATTTAAGACACATAAACATTTCAGTGATGATTTAAGCTCAAATAAGAAAGAAAAAAAATTGTACTATTCAAGGTAAGTATGTTGTGCAAATATTCTGGTTCTCCTGGCAGTTTGTTAGTTAATAGGCTACTCTTATTCATAACAATTGATAATGGAGTTCTATCATATAAGTGTATCCACTGTAATATCTGAATGCATTCATCACTTAATTGGCCACAATTCTTCGCATGAAATGCTGAAACAAGTGAACTGTCACCTTTTTAATGAAGCTGCCTATATCTTAAACCCTTTGCCCTTTAGAAAACTATTTATACTCAAAATGAAAAATTTTATTCTAGCTTCTGCCAGAGACTGTGGTTAATGTTCACTGCCCTTTATTCACCTTATTTTTAATTCTGAAAACCCACACTCATTAACCGTACACTTCCAAAGAATTGCTGGAACCATCTAAATAAAAGCTTAAAAGTGACTTTTATTGTACATTTGAGAGTAACAGTAGTGGTATGAAATACTGAAAAGACTCCATCAGTCTGTACAGCTATAACTGCACAGCTGATGCACACAGATTGATGGTAACAATGCAGTATCCATTAAAATCAAGAATTTAAACCTTTAGATAAGGTGGTTTGTATTTGTATATATGTATAAATACAAATCTATGAATGAATCTACTAGATCACTACTGAGCACTAAAAATTACAGGTTTCTTTGGGCAGACAATATCTAGGGTCCAAGTGAGATATTTATGTTGGGTAGCACTGTACAAGTAACACTGGTGAAATAAGTCTACTCTCTGACGGAGTGAACTTCTATCTGATACCAGTAAGCAAGTCCTAAACTAGAAGTTAAAGGGTATGCACATCATTAGTTTCATCTCTGTTGTTCAGACTTCAAATAGTTTGGGACAGAAACCAGCTATCAGTATAGCAATGGGTTTGTGCAACACCCAGCACAACACTCATCACTTAAACCCTATGTGGACCAAGAGATACAAAAGGGGTGATTACCCTTGTAGATACCCTTTAATTATTAAATTCTGGTGTGTATTCTAGTTGTACTTTACTTCCAAAACACAGCAAAACATGAACTCACAGGGAAAAAATGAATTATGGTATATTCCAGGAAAAAACCCTGATCTGTGTACCCAGTCCCCCAAAATCTGTTTGTGAAATCAAGATCCCAGGTGTGCTGCAGAGTTCCAACCCTGTAAGTCTAGATGTAGCCTTGCCTGGCCTTTATATTCTACTATGGAGTATCGTAAAATAAATTTATATTTTATTTTCCTTGTGCAAGGCAAGTAACAGAAACAATCACTCAAATTCAACCTCCCATTTTCTTTGCAGAGCAGCATCTGTAACCATATGAATAGTAGTACAGTTCTCCCTCCTAAGCAGTAGTACTACAGTAATTTGGACAATACATAATACCAATCCAAGAATCCCAAGTCCTAAAAAAACAGAAGAAAAAAAATAGACAGTACTATAGGTCCAAGTGGAAATATTATACCAATCCAACCAAACACACTTCTATTTGTTATCCTTTCAACAACTTAAAAGTCACTCAGTGCATTGCTATCAAGCTACAGAGGATCAAATCTGGTGATATCCTAAAATCTATTGCCATAACCCTTAGTCAGTGTTTGTAGGTATATTATCTGCAGGCCTGAAATACAGCCAGTGCTCAAAGCTGTCCCATAACTATCTTATGTAAAGTTTTCCCTATCAGAAATAACAGTCTGCTACTAATCTGTTATCCTAGGGAAACACTGAAAGTCAATCAGTCATTTCTGTTAAGTAGTACAAGTAGTATGTTTTTAGATAACAGAGCTGACAAATGTATCTACTTCTGATAAGATTTTTTAATTATTATTTATATTTCTTTGTAATTCCGGTAATTCCATTTGTGTGAATCTTTAGAATTACATAGGAAGATATCAAAGGAACTATTATATAGAAAGGCATAAATCAATTACTGAGAAGTTTATTTTAATATGTACTTTAACATGCCTAACTATGGATCTGCTCTGTATTTACTCTGTGACTGGAAAACTTACACATGCTCTAGTCCCTCTACTTCCCATCTCCCATAGTACATTATCAAGTAAAGATATCAGAGATATTAGACTTTGAAATTAATTTAAATTACTGTTGCACTGTGTCTGAAAATATCTGTTTCTCAAAAACATCTCACATTAGCCAAAATAAAGAACCCCCAAAATAAAAGATCAAATCCATCATGTTATTCTAATGCTTGTAAAAGCATTCTCATGATGAATTCTGGTTGAGACACCTTTAATTCAATTCATCCTTCCTTTCATGATCTTCACATCTTCAGCAGCATGGGACACATACAGCAGAATTTCATATAAGAGAATTTTATATAGGAGTATGACTTCTAAGATGGTCAAAGTGGCACCATAGACCTGCAGCACACTCTCCTGGGGTATACTACAGCTGGCCAGTATATACATCCATATGATGTTTGACTGGCATGCTCTGTGCCTGGAACATCTCCACATGTAACATGCACACAGAACTATCTTTTGGCTCTGTCCATATAGCTCATAGCACAACAAGCTCATGCTGACTGAGCATTAAGATGATAATGAAATACAAATTAATCATAATAATTACAAACACATTTTCTTTCCATGCCCAAAGTCAAGTTAAGCAAGAGTTAAAGCAGGTGCCAATTCACAATTGTATTTTGACTCTTCATATTTTCTGCTTTTCTGAAAGCCTTAACTTCAAAAACTGAGTACCTCAGTTTCTGTTCTCATACCAATAAAAATTTACTTTTCTATCACTCTGTCTTGCTTACATGCAGAAAAAGCTCTGCAAATGTTATGCCACATGCAAGTTAAGGGCTTAGAAATGAAAAATAATCCAAAATCATCAAATAAACTAATCCAAAAGTTTTTTCTCCTCATTTTGTTCTGGATGATGATCTCTGAATGTTAGATGTTGTAAACACTGATCAAGGTGTCATGGGTCAAACTAAGAGGGACATTTTCATCAATGCTAATGTTTTCCCCAAGATGTTACCTGTTTGCTTGAGACTTCATATTAGCTTTTGCAGTTTCAGGCTTCACTCCAGTACTAAAGATGATACCAAAGAAACACCTACTTGACCAAACCACATGCTTTCTATGCTGTTAAGAAGTACTTCTGGCAGAACCGGGTAGTTTTCTGTGGTAATGGATCAAGTTCTTAGGAAAAGAAAAAAATCAGCAGAAGACTATCTCTTTTACAGAATAGGAATCAAATTAGACATTATCCTGTCCAGAAACATGCTTGGTTACATGCTTGGCTGAAGGTCAGAGCGATGTCTTCACGACTTTATAGCTTTCCAGTAAAAAAGCACACACAAGCTTGAGCTGGACAGTGAGCTCATGCAGTTTTTCCAAAACTTTAACAATATTTGACAAAGAGGGTACTGCAATAAAATGGCAAATCAGAAGAATTTTGTCACAATTATCCTTCACTAAATTTTCTTGACTTGGATATCAGATATATTCTAATAGAACTGAATAAAGTGGCAAAGTATAATATGTTTGTAACAATGCTTTCTCATTATACTGTCTTTTAAAAGAGATAAAAGTTTTACAGTTTTTAAGCAATATCTTCCAAGTATAGAGGCTCAGATACACAAAAGGAGTCTGGCAAGTGGAACAGTAGAGCAGTCATCTGTTCCAATTTATCCATTTATTCAATGATTTAAGAAAAAAAAAGATGACAACACATGCCTTGGACTCCTGGGCATAGGAGATTTAGTCCTCGGAGAAGTTTCTCTCTCACACAGTAACTCGTTATGTGAGATATATGTTTGTTAGTATGTGTTTGTGTATATATACACACACCTACATAGATGTATATATAGACCATATGGTGTGGCACGCTCTCCACACACAGGAGTCTCTCGGTTGATATTCCCAAGGCAATAAATGTTGTGGTCCCAAAACACCTTAAAGCAAGGGAGGAATCAATCTAGACTTCATCGTCTTTACTAAGTACTGATTTCCATCTTCTCTCCCACCAGGTTGTGAGACTACGTACCAGTCAAGTGAGCTAGAGAAATGCATAGTATGTAAACGGGTCAACTCTAGCTTCTGTGACTCTTTCACAAAGTACTAAATGGTGAAAGATGAGTATCTCCAATCTCCCCATCATGACAGAACCACAATCTAGAAGGCTGATCATTATAATATCTACATACACAAACACATATACACATATGTGTGTGTATCTGTCTGTATACTATGTGTACATACAGACTGCAATCCCTGCAGGTGATTAGCAGGGCACAGTAGCACTAACAGAATCATTTAAGAAAGAAAATGAGCATGATATTCAATTGAAAAAACAGTTGTCATTTGCTAATGGGATATCAAACCTAGAATTGTAGTCGAGGGTAAACAAAGAGTAACAGAGTTTACTTAGTACGGGTTTGCACCCTACAAAGTCTCCTAACTCTCACATATGCCAACCAACCAAGTATTATTTTCCTTTTTTATTTTTTTTTTCCCTTTCCACAATGTTATTGTTAAGACTGAAACATCGATTCAGTCAATAGCAATGGCATAGTGAGATGACTCTTTCGAATGACCACAGACCTCTCTTGTAAACCTCTTTGGGTAGACAGACCCTAAGAGCACGTACCTTGCACCACCGTCCTGGAAGATTAATGACACACACTAAGTCAACAATATTATCTGCATGTTCCCCTAAGATCTTAAATTAAAATACACATTCATCCTGGCCCAGCTTAGCATATGTGAAATTTGCTTTTCTTAATGAGATCACATTTAATAATAATAGAGGCAGGCAACTCTGGAAAATAATAAATATACACTCACCCCTGTAAGCTAGTTTCCATAACTAACACTGTCTTAAATGCCATTATCTCTTTGACTTGTGTAACACTCAGATCTACAAATAGCTTCACTTATCTAAAAAGTGGCTTATGGGAATGATACATAAAGGCCTTTATAAATAAAAACATATTGTTGAAGATTATGCTGTGTCACAACCTTCAGAGTTCAAATTTCATGCAAATCCTTCCCTTAAGAGAATGTTTGTGCAACCTTTTGCTTTACAGAGTTTCTTCATATTGGTACAAATAGCAAATTTTATTCTATATCACACCCATTACACGATTTACCTCTTTGAATGAAGTACTCATTGCTGTAGAATTAGCATTCTTCAACAGTTCACAGGTAAAACGTACTAATGCTGTGAAAAGTCCTTTATCCTTTCTCTCTTTTTCCTTACATATGTAACAAACACGTTTATCTTAAAATTTAAACCCTTTCATAATGGTACCTCACAAGTGGTTTACAACCTTGCCGTAAATGTTAAACACATATGATGACATTTAAGATCACGCTTTTTCATGAAAATGTTTCTTTATTTTATAACCACAATAAAAAGAAAATGCTTCAATGGACAGGTTATATTTTAAAGAAAAAAACAAACATACTTATTTCAACAGGCTTACTGTGAGTTAATTAAAGCGAAAATTATGTAAACAAAAGTCAGTATTACAACAGCCAGTATGAAGTTTTAATTTTTTCTATTGACCTAGTAACAAATTTAAACGCTAGCAGTTTGAGAGATCAAATTAAATGAATACAAACATTTTGTTTAATGACATCAGCAGTCAATGCAGAACATCTGTGTTTTACTTTAAAAGTGATCAGAAAATACTCTTTTGTTTACATTGCAGATAATCAGGAGGTTTATATTTCTGTGTTCAATTTAAGAGGAAAAAAAGATCTTACTACCTTCAGGGCCCAAGGAAGCAATATGTTACAAATGCAGGATTTCTCCTTTTTTTTCTGTTTTGTAACCATGGTAAAACAATAGAAATGAACTTTCCCTGAACCTTTCTCCTTTAACGGCCTGGGTCCATGTTGACCCAGCAATGCAAGCTGGAACCTGATACTATCAAACTGACTGCTGCTAAAGCAATCAGATTCAGCAGAAACTATACACAGTGCATTATAATACTAATTTCAGCGTCCCACAAAGCCAGTGCAAAGGCAAGCTATTAAAGTATTATATTCTATTGTTTAAAAGTGAGATTAATTCAATAGCTTAAATGCACCCAAAAACATTGAACTAAATGGCAGACTGTACAAATATATTGTTATTCTTTTATAATTATAATACTGTACCAAAGTGAAATTGCAGATAAGGTTCTCCCTTCCCCTCTCACTTCAAAAAAAAGCACTACTGGATGAATTATTAGTAAACAGATGATTTGAGCCATTACAGGTTCATATGATCCTGCATTTGAATGAGGCATGTAATTAAATTATCAGGACTTTGTTCTAAATGCTTGAAAGAAGGAGAGCATGATAACCACATTTTTAAAAGGTAGAATAACAGAAGAAACTTTTTTTCTTATAGAGGACTACAGGCAACTGATGTATGAAGGCATAATTGATTAATTCCACTAATTAAGATATTTGTTATTCCTGCAATCGTAGCTTGATAAATAATGTATTAGATGTGGCACCATTTCCCATCAGTTCTGAAAAGACTGTGATGATGTTGCAAATATATACAGTTATTTTTTGGAAGCCGAATAGCTCACTTCTAGACTTAAGTGTCCAGGCAAAAAGCAAGTAAAAACTATTTTGAACCTATGAAGAAGTCAATCTTTAAACAGCAAACATTTCATTACAACACAATCTAGTAATTTCACAAAATTTTTTGTTATTGATTTTTCAAAAAAAGTTTTAAGGGGGAATACTAATTTAAACTAGCCCAAATTTTCCAGAAATAAGTATTCAGTCAAAGTTAGTCACTTATGATGTTTCTCTGGAGAGTCAGAGACACCCTCCAAGATCTATTCATCCCCTTCTCTTTTAAGTCATCTACGTTAAGATGACATAAATCACTTTTGGGATGTGTTTGTGGCTACAGTGGTTATATACAGACCGTAGTCCCCTAACCATTAGGCAGCTACAGCTCTCACCTTTAACACAGCTCCTTACAGAAAGAGAAGCAGTCACTAACTTGTATACAATAGTCTAAAGTATAGACTACTTATCCAGAATGTGAAATACACAGACAGAAAGACTTTCCCAATCCAAGCGGAAGGATACAACTCTCTTAAAAAGAAAACTAATCATCATCCTATAGGCAGGTTATTGAGACTGAAGAAGAGATTGAGAGACCTACTAAACTACAAAGAGGGGAAAAAAAATAATGTAACATTAGTAAGACTATTCAGAATAAATGTAACATTAGTAAGACTATTCATTTGGGAGGAGGATTTCTGGCTGTGCTCTACAGATTTTGCTTAGTTTACATTAAGACATTATTTAAGCACAGATTAGCACTCAACTTTTTCGCCTTATAGATGAATGTCCTTATCATCATGGCACAGACTCACACTCATTTTTTTCTCTTGTCCAAGAAATCTTTCATTCCTTTCCATGTACCTGAATAGCTTCAACAGGGATGAAGAGTGTCGTGCCCCAGAGTAAGAATGGCCTATTTGTGATATTAGTCTTCTTGCTGACCAACTTGTTGCATTTTCTCAGTCAACCTTACTGCTACCCAGTGGGTCCCCCACATCCCACTTTAATCACTAAGCTGTTGCAATGGGAGAGCAGAGGGTCTCCACCTCTACCTCTTCACCAAAAGGATTGTCAAGCATTGCAACAGGCTGCCCAGGGAAGTGGTTGAGTCACCATCCCTGGAGGTATTTAAAAGACATGTAGATGTGGTGCTTAGGGACACGGTTTAGTGGTGGACTTGGCAGTGTTAGGTTTATGGTTGGACTTGATGATCTTAAGGGTCTTTTCTAACCTAAATGATTCTATGATTCTCATACTTCTGGTTCTGTAAACATGTTGTTAAAGAACGTGGTGACCACTCCGCTGAGACTGCAGACACTCAGTACACATGCTCTGATCATGTACCACATCCTTCACAGTAATTGTGTATAGGAACTTAATGTTTTTCAGGTTACAATCAAGTTCAGTGTGTGACCACTCTGAGCAGAAGAAAAATGCAAACTCTAGTCCAAAAGGGGGTTATATTTGCTTAAACTTGTTCAAGAACGAGAACCTGTTAAAGCTTATGCTGGCTTGCAGCAGCAGCAGCAATCGCATCACTGAAAACACTTAGGTCAAATTAGCCTTAAACTGTTGCACTTCTCTACTCTGCATGTGCCTATGAATTTTCATCTAATAAAGTCACAATATACAGGGGCAATCCTCTATTGCACAAGGTACAGCACAAACTACCAAAATGAGACCCAAATTTGGAAGTTTATTACTGCAATGTAAATGTTAAATATTAGCATCTTGAGCATACACACATACCAGCAATATCTTCTTTTAGTGTCCTGTTTGTCTAGGCATGTTAGACAGTAGTTCTTCAGAATAGCTTCTGGTCTAGTATGTTTGGAAAACAACACACAATGATGCTAACATAAGTATGAATTATTATGAAAAACATAGATTTTAAATAGGAAACAAAGATGCTTTAGGGGGGAGGGAGGAGTGCAAAGAAATGCTTTGTGAAATGCAGCCAGTGACTACTAGTTTGGAAGATGCCCATTTCATTGCAGTTTCCCAGCCTTTGTCTATAACAACTCTCTTCCTCCAACTGCAGTTTAGCACTTTTTTCTCCAGCTGCCCATTTTTTCCTTTTTTCAGAAATTCTAAATTGGCTTGACTGATTTTTGACAATCCATTTCTATTCCACCTCGCCAAGTTGAACTCATCTGTCCTGCCTCTTCTGAGTTCATCACTTTTTTGGAAAATTCTAATGAGTGGCAGGTGAGCCAGTTCCACGGGGTGGAGGCAGTGAGCAAAGAGAGGAGGAAAACCGAAATGCTTCCCTTGGAAACACAAGCTCAGGACCATGAAAGAGCCTCTGTGTTGTAGCGTAGAGCAAAGGTTGCACAGGAATTTATTAGAATCTCCATTGCCTGGATTTGGCATAAAAGAGGACTTGCTTGATACCTTTCCAGCATCATTACTGTGCCACTGTTGGTGACAATCGTCATGAGCCCTTTTCTTCATAATCAAAGGAAAGACTCCCTTTGTTTTTTGTGGGAATTGTATCATACCCATGATAGTTCACAGAAGATAGGGTCAACCCATCTCCGCAAAAAGTGCTTCTAACTTGCAAGACTTTGGTCAATATCTCTAGAACTTAAAAGAAATCAGAGAGAACAGAAGAACTGAGCAACATATAATATTTTCTCTTCCTGTGCTAGAAAAAAAAAAAGGTGCAAATTTCATGGTTCTGGAAAAAAATGGGCTTCATGAAAATGGAAGTTGAAGAGAGAATAGCAGAGTGAAAAACAGCTCTCCAAATAGAATAAAAAAGGAAAGACCAATCCTTATGCAGAGGAAAAGATGAAGATCCAAGAGAAACAGAAAATTTCTTGGCAATAATACTCCTCAGTCCTGTAAAATGACCTAAGTTGTCAAGTATCAACAACTACAGACTGAATCTCTTAAAGGTGGATTATTCTGCATGTACAGGATCTACAAAGCCTTGTCCACTTCCAAAAGGTGAAGGGGCTGCTCGCTGTTACTTTTTCCCAAGCATAGATCAAACCCTCCTGATAGACTTGGAGAAAGACGGATATCCCTATGTATCTCTGCTTTTCAAAATATTAATGAATCAGCAGAGATGCACATGCAAAATATTCATTTTATCATAATATTGTTGGCAACTAAACAGAATTACATCCCCAAATACATACTTGCACACTGGTAAGATTTGATAAATCAATTAAAAAAAAATTAAAAAAAAAAAAAACCACTGGGAAAAAATAATCTATTACTGCAACATGATTTGTACAGATTTTACTAATCATTTTCTTACACTTAGTGTTTATATTCAGAAGTAACTATCTGAATATTAAAATAATTTTAAATTAGCGTCAATAAACCAAATTAAATAATGTGTAACAGTCTGCAAACTACAAATATCCTCTACCAGATTACATATAGGTCAAAACTAACAAAGTTTTAATGCATCTTAGTACATTTTGAAGAATGGGAAATATGAAAATATGAAAAATAGGGATAAAATATGGAAACAATTATTACTGCAGATACTTTATAGAAATAAACAACATGTTATCCTAGTTTAACCAAATTACCATATAAAAATAAAATATAGTTTAAAACTAGTATTTGTGAGCATGAAGCTATGATTGATAGAGAAAATACTAATAGCAGAAAATACTAATTGAACCAAACAGAATTTTGACTCACTGAAAACTACTTTTTTTTTTAGTTTAAGAAATCTGTGTAACTATATTGTCAATCAAATAACCTAAAATATTAAGTCGTCATTGCCCTTTTAAATCCTTTCAACTAGAATTCCCTAATTGTTCCCTCACTTTATCTCACTGTACCAGTAAGTAAATAAATTAACAAAATAGCTTTTATCGCACAGAATAACCTTTTAACTGAAGGATTATCTCTGGTTTATTTTTCATTTCTTTCTCTGCAGATAGCAGTTCATGCCTCATTGATTAGTTTGCTGAGGTGGTGACCAGAAATGAAAACAAGGTCTCTCAGATATTGCCAAGACCTGTAAATATCAAAAAAAATGCACCAAAGCTAATACATGTTATGCTTCCAGAATTCAGTTTCTAAGACACTGAGAGTCAATGGTCAGGAGAGGTTCATTTATTCCAGTCAGCCTGTGCCAGGATGCAATTCCACTAAACAATTCTAAAATGTCAGTTGTGTGGTTTGGTTTTGGCTTGCTTCTCATTTATACTTTTACAGGATTTTCCTTTTTCTTTTTTTCTTTTCTTTTTTCTCATTAAGTTTCACTTTGAAAATGTGCCAGCACTCTAATGATGTGTTACAGAGGTGTGGATCAGTACTGTTTCAAACCAGGATTTTATGTGTCTTTCTAAAGGAAATTACTTCAAAAAGCTGAATTCCATTTTGAAAATTCAAAAATATTTTCTCCAGTGAAGAGTTAATTCGGGTTTGTTTAGGTTTTTTCTGTTTTGTGTTTTAAACTTTCATTTTTAGAATAAAATTTTAGTTTTCATGGAAGGTGCCAGATTAACAGCTATGTACATCAAAGTCCTCTATCCCCATAACTGGTAAGTCTCATTCCTTAATTAAAGGGACCATGATTTCAAGCGCAACAGAAATTCAGCTTTACTGTTTACTTAGACTTCAGCCTCTTTATTGAGTCTACATGTATCACCAATGGCGAAGATACTTTCTATGATGTGAAAAACTGAATTTATCAACATAGTTCCCCTTGGATTAAAAAAAAAAAAAAAAAAAAAATTAAAATATTATGTTACTACTGCTATTGGGCTCAGAACACAAATACTAAAACAATACACAGATACTAAACATGTATTAGAAGGATCAAGATCTCAGAGAAGAAATAATGTATATTATGCATAGCTGATATGTTTCAAAGATTGTTGAACAACCTATATAAACAGTCACATGGTTCTCCTGCCATTTGATGCAAGTGAAATTTTACTACTGGCCTCTGGAGAAGAAGAGATAAGAGTCACGTGAGGTGGATCATACAGTCCTTTCTTAAATGTGAAAATTTCACCGACACGCTGACATACCGTCCTGGACAGAAATGGTATATTTTTGAAGCGGCAGCTCCACGCTCCCCTCTTTTTCAGTTGCCACAAATATATGGAAAATTAACCACAATTAATATTAGCATGCTCTGAAAGTTTTAACTTAACCCCACAAAAACAGAGATAATGCAATGTTAATTTTTTCAGACCTCTGTTACCTCAACCTTGCTGTATTCATAAACAGATTAAAAGATAATAATTTGCATACAAGATGTACATGGACTTCTCCAGCATATGAACAACTGATTTCAGACAAGTGCTATACACAGAACAACATTTCAGGTAAAAGAATCTGTCACTATGGCAAGTAACATAATTCATTAATTTTCAACATTGGCACAACATGACAAACCAAGAATAGCAGGAATGCATTTTTTTAATGTCCTTGAAGGAAGCATCAAGCATTTGGTTTTTTTTAACATTAATTAAGCTAAATCTGATAACGTGTTTTAATTACACAGCACAGACTACAGTTCATATGAAGTATCCTCGTGGTAAAAATAAAGGCCCTCATTCAAGAAATTGCTTAATCATGTGCATAAATTCCTTTAAATTTAGGACAGAAAGTCTCTTTGATTAAAAATAAAATGCCAAAGTTCTACCAGTGATTTAAGAGGCCACTTTCACTGTACAATTGAAAGGGTGAGTCTCAGACAAGAGTACATTCCATAAAACCACACTCCTCTTATTTTTATTTAAAATAAAAACACAGTAAAAGAAAGAATCGGATTACCACATCTCACACAATTTAGCAGGTTCTGATGAGCTGACAAGAAACACAACATTCACATGTATATTCATCCATGCATACATAACATCGAACTTTTACTATTTTAAAATAATGAAGTTCATAAAGATCTACAATGGAAAATATATTTTTTTCCCTCTCAAGTTTACTTTTTCTTAGATAAAATTGAAAAACCTATCAAAAGTGTTTAAGAAATAGCACAAATTATTACTAATTTTTAGATTCTATTATTCCCTTTTCCATCTTAGTAGTACTGAGCAGTTGCAGTTCTAGCCTCAGACACAAGAAAAAATATATTTGTTTCATGGCAAGATTATTTAGTAAATCACAAATATTGAATACCAAGAGACTATTTAAAGCACACAGGACTGGATTTCCTGTGGTTTTTTTACTAAATAAGCATAAATTAGTGTTGTGTGGCTACATACATTTACACAAACATTTTGAAATAACAGCTAACATATGATAAAATACTGTGGGTATCTACCTACTTGCTTTGTGATTTGGTCTGTTACATTTTCCTATTATGTAGAATTTTCTTAGCTATTTTTATTGACCCTATTTCTATATGAAATTAAATCAACGTGTTGCAAAATATTAAAGTTCCTGATGTTTATTCCATGACTCCAACAACATGCTGACGTAAGACGCTATTGCATATTCAAGACAATGGTCTCTAGATTCTACAGGATTTCAGATTATTATAGATTTCCATTTATTTTCTTCTTTAAAATACCAGAATTCTGTATTAATAAAATTTAGAGTCAGAACATGTTCACAGAAAACACGTAAGTGGAGAAACACTTTTATTTCTATCTTATTAAATGAAGTAATAATTTTCACGGCATCCATCTGCTCAAAACTTAATATCAGAGAGATGTTAACATGGATAAGCCCATAAAAGCTCTGGGAACTGATAAAACAGGAAATAAATTTCTTAACTGTTTTTAATTTTTAGCCAACACTTTCATTTGCCTTTCAATCCATCAAAATCTAAATAGAGTTATATTTTAAAGAAATAGAAAAAGTATTAATTTTGAATCTTTAGAATACCGCATTGTTTAAGTTTTCCATGTTATGAACTAGATAGTGTCTCTATTTTAATGAATTATGAGCCCTTTGCCTGTTAAGTTGTCCTTGATCTAAAGATTATGCTCCCGCTAAAGGTACATTATACAAATGTCTATATTCAGTCATCTTTTGTCAATGCTTTACTATCCATTTAAAAGATCAAGATCAACATAAAGGTAATAAAATGATACATAATAGCAGACAGTTATGTTCTCTGTACTTTACTTATCAGTTCTAACTAAGATGTCTTTATCAAAAGGTTCATTTTCATGCAGTAGTGAGTTTATATCAATCAGTTATCCCTTACACCTGTCAGAACGTTCCTACACCCAGATAAATGTGACTGTTATCAGATACTGGTAGAAGGATAATGTAAAACTGCTTTATGAAAACTATTCTTTATTACTGCTCCACAGATGTTTCCTGTTATAAATATCCTACATTGCAACAAACAATACTAATGGCATTATGTGAATAAAGAACCAAAAAAGAAAAGTCACCTCAAGATACAGCCCTTCAATGCCAGAAGCAAATTTATCATTACCCTGTCAGCATTTTGTAGTATATATAGAAAGCACCACATATGCAAAGCACCAAATGCATTCTTCATACATTTTTCAAAACAATAAAGAAAATTCATGAAAAAAAAAGTTCAGTTATCATGGCCAAATCGATTAAGTGGACCTGAGTGAGCTGTATTATACCAATAATTCTAAAGCAAAGCTCCCCATTAACCAAAGGGGTCTCTATTTAAAAACTGAGGGCACAATATCTTCATACACATTTGCATAGGATGGCTTTTTTTAATGTTTCAATTCAATCACAATAAATCTGCACCTAACCTAAAGGATATTTCATAGGTATTTTCTTCTGCCTATGTGAAAATTTAAGAAATTAGTATGGATAGAGGTAAATTGAAGCAGCCATGATCCAATAATACAAATTGAGTATCAGAAGGGCATATAAAAAACTAACACATCTTTAGCCTATTGAAGTCTCAGTACCGTAGGACTAGAAAAGTAAGTGGGTTTTTGTACTCATTCTGGTAACAAATGTGTTTTTTCCAAAACTCTGAAATCAAGCTCTTTCTTCACAGAGTAACAATTTGTACCCAGAATTTTATACAAAACCTGGTTGAACACACTCTGTCCCTTGGACACAAAATTTAAAAAATGAGTCTTTCTACTACATCATATTTTCATTGCTGATTGTGAGGCAATGACTGTAAAAGAACAGTGCATAAATCTCACATCAAATTCTTAATGAGTTAATTAACACAGCAGTAGGTTCAAGGAAGCATCTGACCCAATATTAGGGCAAGAGAAATTTAGAAAATAGTTAAGTAAACATGAATTAGAAACAGATGAAGTAAGCAGTACTACCTTTTAATTTTGTACTCAAGTGTTCTGGATATAGATTTTTTTAAATCTCTTTTGCTCAATTATTGTTTCATCTGCTTTGAAACAACAGTTACAAGAAGACTGAAATATTTTTTCATGTCCCTGCAACTTCATTTGTAGGTATCTGTGAATAGATCTTCTAAGGTTATGTTTCATAACATTTTCTAAGTGAATCATAGCAGGTATCCCTATATTGCCTACAGCAGCAGCAGCATGGTGAGAAAAATTTTCTGTCTTTTGCCAATGGCAGTTGCATAGCAGGTTCCAACCTCTGTACATCAGTCTGCTCTACAATAAAGTGATAAATCTTCCATTTAAAGTGAATCCCAAAACAAAATTGTTATATTGTACCAGATAGAGATATCCACAATGGGTGATACAACCCACCATGGCTTTGCAAGACAACAGTTACCTCAGCAATATCAGTAACATATTCTGATTTTTAATAAGTTTTACTTTCAATTTAGATGGCCATTGAACAAGCAGGTAACCCATGATGTCATGAAATTGAAAAAATACCAAATCTGGATAGCAAAGGGGCTGGAACTGTTACAACTTTTGATCTTTACATTCCTTCTGCTTTGTTTGAAAGAGGTCAAGAACTTTTTTTCTTCTCAGATATGTACTAGTATCTCTGAGATCTGCCAACTATTCCCATGACTCATACCTTTCAGAGCTGTTGCCAAGCCTACCCGGCGCCAACCAAGTCCTATATGATGTAGGCAAGTCAAGAGCCGTTAAAAACACCAAATTGCATGTATAATTACTACATTTTGATTACTCAACAAATGCTTCAAACCTTCTGACCTAACACTTCTGCATATATGCTGTTTGTCAGCGGTACTGAAAACGAAGCTACCTATCAGACCTTCACAAACCTTTCCATTCTATGCAGCAACCAACCACACTGAAAGTGCTGGTCTCACTTTTAGCCAGTACCTGAAATTGTTCCCAATGCAGTAGGTTGAAGAGGATAATTTCTGGAGCATTTTCACAAGACTGAGAGCTTTGGTTTTGTTACTTGGATCCACTTCTGCAGTATGAATTTTATTTATTGGTGCTTAATGTAATTACAGCTTATTTATATTGTTTTAAATGGAAAAAAAATCAGGATCACTAGCTGATTTTTTTATACATTTGGACTCTCCTTGTTCTGATCATATTTTGCACCAATTCGTGGAATATTCTACATGCCAATAAGGCCTATTAACTCTGCTTTTACTGATGTGAGCATTCACATTGACTAAATAGCTGGAAGGCTGTAACTATAGCATGAGATACGATGTGTCTGTCATCAGTGAGCTTCTTAGTTACAAAAGCTGTGCACAAAGGCCAGCTTTTCCCTCACCTTCATCACACACATGCTTCTGGAACTTGGAGCGGAGTAAAGGAAGAAGAGAGGGCTCATGAAAAATAATGTAACTTGGCATGCATTTGGGATGCGGTGACTACATACCTAACAATAATTAGGTTTATTCAGGTTCCTTCAGTGTCTCCAACACTGCTTGGGTCTGATACTCAGTTTTGACAATAATGGTAGTATAATAGTGGCATTTACAATACAAACACCAGTTGAAAATGCTAACCTGGCATTAAATAACACAATAATACTGGCACTGGACATACATTCAAGCACCACAGCACAGCTAACTAGGAGAATGAAAGCCCAATTCTAATATCAGTGCATCTTTTCCAAAGCCAAAGGAAGCAAGTCAACCAAGATTATTTTACAAAAGATGTATACAAACACAGTTATCCACTGCAATGTGTACTGGTAGCATAAATCAAGTATGACTTAAGTCACCTGCTTCATTTTTTTCCTAAACTAAAATTCATACGTATGTAAAGACATGGGACACTATGGCCTATCCATGAAAATACATAATCACTGCAAAGACTTGTCCAAAATTGTTATAATACCTTCCACAATTGTTATAATACCTTCACACCTCTTTTAATTTCAGGGTTCTTCTATGATTTCCATTTAGAGTCTCCTTTAATTGACCATCACTGCTAACAATTGTTCAGATAGATTTCAGTTAGATGCTTAAAACGTAACTGTCGTATTAATCCACCTTATCATGGTTTTGTAAATATTATAAAAGCATCTCCCATGTCAGTTATGATCAGATTATTAGGTGGCTTATGACACTTTACCACAGACAGTATCACCTACAATAACTTTTAAAAATCCTTTACGTGCAATGCATATGTTGTAGGCTGTCAATATTATTGTTGTATGCAAGAACACATTCTGTGTTTGCAACCACATCAAGGCAAAATCAAAAGCTAAATCAAACAACTCAGTAGCACTTACCTCTTTAGAGGTGAACATACTGAGGCCTAGAGCAAAAGTAAGCAATCAGATAATATACACAAATCAAGACACATACTCCAAACTTCTGGAATAATATGTTCCAGTGAATATCACTGCTTATTGTTCCCCCCTCTAAAAGCTGAGCACATTAAAAAATTGCAAAGTTCAACAAAACTAAATTCAATTTTTGCTTGCTGTAACATTATTGGTTACACACAAAACTGAAACAAGATGGACTCACCAGGTGGCCAAAGGAGCACAGACTTTTTAACTCCACCTATTAGAAAATATTGCATTACACTTCAAACTTACCAAAACTAACTTTTTTATCATGAAAATAGAGAAGTAGAATCAAAAGTGAATTTGAACAGAATCTGAACAGTGAAAGACAAACTCAGGAGGCACAAGGCACATCTAGTCCTAACTGAGAATCATTGAACATTCTAGTTTGACAGGGACCTCTGGAGATCAGCTAGTCCAGCCCCTATTGAGGGAAATACCAACAAGACCAGGTTACTCAGGGCCTTGTCCAGGTGAGCTTTCAGTATCTCCAAGGTTAGAGAACCCAGAACCGTTCTTGGCAATCTGTTCCAGTGTTTAATGACTCTCATGGTGACTTTATTTTTCATTCTCTCTGGACAGACTTTTCCTTGTCGCAACTTGGGACTTTGGCCCCTTGACTTTTTGCAGCACTCGCCTGAGAAAAGACAGGATCTGTCTTCTCTATATCCCCCCTTTAGGTAGCTGAAGACCTCAACAAAATCCTCCCTTTGCCTTCTGATCTTAACACTGAACAGCCTCAGCTCCGATACCCCTCCGCACAGGCCACATGCTCCAGCCCCCGACCACCTTGGTGGCCTCCACTGCACTCGCTCCACTACATGCACATCTCTCTCGTACTGGGGAGCCCAAAACTGGAGTCGGTACTCCAGGTGCAGTCTCGCCAGTGCTGAAGAAGAGAGGAGAACAGTTAAGTTTTCTTGACATGCTGGCTACACACTTGCTATCCCAGGATCAGGTGGCCATCTTCACTGCAAGAGCATGCTCATGTTGGCCATTGACTTACTTCAGTTAGTTCTCGGGCTTATCTCTGTGAAACCAGTAAAACTCTCAAATAACAAGGTGGAGGTTGAATCCCTGCCTGAAAAAAAATTGTTATGTTTCTTTTGACTGGAAGAGGATGGATTTTGAAAGAAAATATATCAGGAGGAGTGGGCTGAAAGTTCTCTTATAGTGTAAATTCAGTCAGGTGGTAAATAGGCCCAGACGTGTGATCTAGAGGGATTCAAGCAGTGTGGAGATCTTTCTGCTCCCTCCACAGGCAAGGACAGGCGCAGCAGAATGATTCTGCTCCTGTGAGACTGGAAAAATTGGTGGTTCCTCACTCCATGCAAACCAGCTAAAAGCTAACCTGAGTCTAAAATGACCCGGCTTTGTCTATACTGGTAAATAAACCAGACCCTTTTTTTTCTCTGGTCAGGATGCCAAATGGCACAACACAGCTAAAACCGCCTTCTTCCCAAAACCACACCAGGTTAACAAATTGATGTTTGCACGAAACCCTGCCCTGGTGAGTTTAGCAGTATATACGCAGCCATTTAAACTCCGTTTGTGGAATGAAGCTAGTCATGCGGAATTGGCACTGTGCTGAGGATGTCAATTCAAATTCATAAATGCTGAAAGCCAAATCGAGATCTGTAAAAACGTCCTTTTCAAGGAGATCTTATAATTACCTCTCACAATTACAGCAGATATATTGGGCCTGATTCCTCTCACAACATGAAATTCATGCTTTGCAGAGAATCTATACCTATTTCCACTTAAACAATTTATTTGTTATAAACTTCATACAGGTCTTCTTGAAAAAAACTATGCATTATAGGCAGTGAATCTGATGCAAATTGTAGCATACAGCTGAGCTGCGAATTACAGTTTGTTAAATACAATTACAGAGACATTTTATCTTTTGGAACTCTATTTGGATCTCATAATTATGAATTCAAAGACTCCCTTTTCTTTCACCTTCATCCATCCTTTTTACTTTTAAGATCAAAATGAGTGTTCATAATTAGCATAAAAAGAGCAAGTAAATAAAATCAGTATACAAGGAATAAAATATATATGCATGTATTCTAACTACAGGCTTAAAGTTGTATGAACTTCTACGATTTCCTTAGGAAGAAATATAGGAAGATAGATAGATAGACAGATGGATAAATATACATGAAACCATATATACATGTATGTATATAGATATATAGGTATAAATCTTCATATAGGAAGAAATTTGAGCTTTCAGTGGCTCAGCTACCTTATTTGCTTATTTCTCTAGGGAGGTTACTGGTCTTTCTATTTTATATGCAACCACTAGTAAAACCAATCTAAGTCTACGTTAACTAACTCAATATAAAAGTTGAGATTTTTTTTTCCATTTCCCTCTATCACTTGTATTTCACAAATGGAAGTCACTAGCCAGAATGGAGTCTCTAGGCAAATAACAGTAAGCAATCACTCAAAGCTCATTTGTAAAGCCCAGCCTAACTGACATTATAAAAGTCTATATTGTAAACACAAAGCCATGCCTGAAATAGCTCATACAGCCTGTGTAACGCTGACATTGCTGAATTAAACATACTTCCTGTAAAGAATTATGTTCATAGAAAAAAGAACATCTTCCCTCCCTGCCTTTTGCAAGTTCATTAACTAATAAACTATTACCACACATGGGGTCATTACTGGAGCTGCTTATTTAAGTTCTTCAGGGTGCTGAAGGGACTCATACACCCTTTTGTTGACACAGTCACCATATGAAGCTTGTGAAAAGAAAATGTCAGCATTCAGATAAAATAATTGAAAAAAGATGTCTTCTGACACCTAAAACAAAAAAAGTGCTGCAAATTACTTACAGTTCTGAAAAGGATGCATATCTAGGTTCCATTTTAGTAGAGGAGAATGAGAGAATAGAAATGAAAATCACTTTTACCTCTTGCTCTTCCCTTTCTTTTTCTTCAACTGTCCAAAAATACATGTCATCCACACTCCAATTTGGTATCAAATACCCATTCAAACTTCCTACTTAAGCATTTGCCAGATCTGTTTACTGTCTTGATAATTACAGACAGCAATCATCTATATTTGGATAGTGGTCAACAAATACATTCTTTTCCAAATATGCTGTTCTTCACGCCAGTCCCACTTTCTCTTCTCCTTTCCCCATCAAACAATTTGAGAATTCATCTGCATGTTAGAATTTTGAGAGTGCACACTCAATTACAAATGCTCTATGCTTTCTCTTTATATCCCAGGAATGTCTCTAGGGATACACAAGGGCTGCAACACGTATCACGGTAACCAAAGAACATCCATACTGGGTGAAACCAAAGACCTATCTATCCAGGTATCCTGTCTCTGATGATGACCAGTACCAGCTGCCTAAGGAAGATTTATAGGAAAGGAAAACCATATAGTGATACCGTAACAGGATACATTCCCAGTCTCCAGTAATTTGCATCCCAGACATTTCCTGAACCTTGTGCAGTGGTCTTTTACTGTCTTTGATGGATTTTTCTTACCTAAACTTTAATTATAATTTTCTGAACCTCTACCAATTTTTGGCACCTACAATGTCCTGCAGCAGTATATCTGGCAACTTAAGTACGAATTGTGTGAAGCAGTGGCTCAATTTTTTTTGTTAAATCTACCATCTGTTAGTCTCATTTGATGACCTCTAGTTCTCTTATTAGAAGAATGCTCCCTTCTGACCTTCTAACTCCACTCCTAATTTTACAGACCTCTATTTTACCCTTCCTCCCTCACTCTCTCTGCTCCTCAGCTCCAGTGATCTTTTTTCTAGTCAGAAAAGTTCTAACATTCAGTTTTTAATGCACTATTACTTCCCTTTGTTGCCATATTGTTTATGAAGATACTGAAAAACATAGGTCTTATACAGACCACCATGAGATTTCAGTAGCAATCTTTCTCAACTAGCAAACAAAACAAATAAAAAATGGTTAGTTTCCTACATTTTAACCAGGTATTTTCCAAATTACCTATGGCAGCATAATTTCCCTGCTGAGGAACCTTGCTAAAAGCTTTTTGAGAATCCAAGTAATTTTTATCAACTGGATAGCCTTTTCTTGCATATTTATTAATCCTTTTAGAATTTCCATCTACAGAAGCAGTGTTGACTCTTCCCCAGCATATCATATTTATCTAATGCCCACTAGCATTATTCTTTCTACTTATTTGTGAAGTATAAATCCAGACTTCCTGGTCTGTAGTTCTCTGAACACCCTCTAGGACTCTTTTTGAGCATCCTATTTGCCACCATTCCACCGAAACCAATAGAGTTTTAAGCAGGAGGTTACCTCTTTGCATTAACTGTTCAGCTATTTCATACTTGACTTCCCTTTAAACCAGAATGCCACTGGGCCCTTGGGATTCATCTTGTCAATTTGTCCTATACCTCCTTTTACTGACATTCTTGTACAGCTTTTTATTTACGCTCCCAGCTATGCAGGAGCATCCAGAAGTAAGCACTGCTGCACTGTCGTGAAGTCCACTTCTCCCAGAGGTTCTCCACATCCACCCACAGCTGACTTTGAAGAGGTCTGTCTCAGAGATGAGAGGATGTGCAGGACTCCTCTATACCTACTCATTAACCGGAAAAGACTAATTCTTCCTTACCCTTCTCCATGTCCTTGCTACTACTTCAGCTAAAAGAAACAGAAAGATCACCCCAGTTGCCATTACTGCAGCCAGACCGTGGACAAAAGCCTTGAAGAGCAGCACCCATGAGATACTGATGAGGAAGAATCTTGACTATTCAAAGCTGGAAAAGGAGTTACTGATAAACTGCTGCAGTTGGAAGGAAAAATTATGAATTTCTGGATTTTTTGAAGTTGTTGAATTTCACAGGAAAGCTTACAGTTGTCAACTGAAAGAGATTTTTTTTTTTGAAAGAGACAACAATTTTCACAGTTGACAGCAGTAAACACCACCAAAGAAAAGATCAGATCTTGCCAATAAATGGAGGCCCTTGCATTTATTCTTATCAAAAGGCAAGAATCACATTACAGCATAGTAGAAAATTACCTGAATGGACTGGGGATTTGGCCACGTAAACACTACCAAGTAACACAGACAAACTCAATCAGTGAAATAAGGCTGAGGAACCACATCTTGCACAACTTCAATGCCTGAATTTCTGAAGTTTGCTCAACTTTCTCTCCCAACTCAAGCAGATTCTAGCCACATTCTTATTGGCTAATTTCTAACAGGTGTGAGAGGAGCAGGATCAGTCCCCTTATTCCAAAGACAGCTGGGAATAGCAGGCACTGTTGCAGAACACTTTTATCTTAGAATTCTGCTTGCTAAATGTTATTTACAACCTTCTATGTTATTTATCATTTTATCTCATTATGTATTGTCTAGAGATGCAATTTTCAAAATGGGGTGGGAACACCTTATTTTAGTGGAATTAGATTTAGCATTTAAAACATTCATATAGCCAATCAAACTTTAATGAACTCTTCTGCAGATACTGTTTATTTTTGGAAAAGTTTTAATAACTTTTCCGGTAATTAAAAATAGCATACAATATCAGAAGCCAGCAGCAATTAAAGGTAATCAAATTTGGGAAATTGTGTGGGAAGTACAAAAAAGATCTGTAGATATTTTGTTAAATGCTTATTATCAGTTGAAGTACTGTTTGCTTCACAAAACAGAACAATGCTTATCATTAAAACACAAGAACATTTCTACTAAGTTCTTTGCCTGATTTTCTTCTTTCATAAAATGCAGTGCATGTGAAACAAGTCTTCAAAAAAACAAGGCCTAAAAAAACCTACTACTCAGGGTGCCTTTGAGGATATTTAATTAAAATCTAATCCTGCATTCATTAAGGCTCACATAAATTAAGCTGTCATTCATAAGATTTATGGATTCTCATTTGCATATTGCATACAATTCATCAATTACTCAAGTATGAAAGGAGCACATTTCCCTTGGAGCTGCATGCTACCCTGCCAACATTTGAAATGAGGGAAAGAGCAAGACTGTCAGGCATTCACACAAACTTTCTTCCAAATGTCTGCTCCTTGATTAATCTAATTTTCTAGCTATTCCTTACAAGATACAACAACAGCCCTTCTGCAAATTTCTATTATTTCTCCTGTCTTCATCATAAAATCTTCTTGTCTTTTAATAATACTTCATGTCTGACTGATTATTATTTGTTTGCTAATGATATGGCATGAATGTTTTCTTTATATAAATGCACAATGCACACATCGGAGTTAAAATAAAATGATTAGCATTTTCAGGTTTTGTTTTTTCTGTTTAACATCACTAATTTGCTTAGCTGAGCTTAATAAAAAACCTAAGCAATGAGAAAAAATACCAAATTATAAAACTATCCTTTAAAACAGCCATCAGTATTAAGTCAGAATATTTCTCTTAGAGTGTAATGGTAATGTGCACATAATTAAACCATTAAAATTTAACATTAAAATATAATTAAGAAGAGACAACAAATGTTTAATGTGAAAAATCAGCTTATTCACAGCCGCTGCAGTGTGTACCTCACTACACTTCTGAAAGTTGTAGGCAAAGCAGCGATACAGGTAAGTTTGGTTTTGTTGCACATAAAACATGCTGTGTTAATTCAATTGTCTTCTCTAGGGAGTTAATCTTAATTTCAGTGGCACAACTAGGAAGTAGCAGTCTTTGCTCACCCAGTCTCTGGATACCTTCCAACATGCATGTGATCAGGTGCTGAATTTAATGCATAACACTCATTCATGTCTGGGAGTTTCTAAATTAAAATATATGAATGTATCAGCACTGTCTAAAATTACTCATAAGGCTCTCTCTAAATTTATTGGCTCATTTTATATTGTTAATTACCTAGTAAAAAAGTAGCATAAAAATACCAAAATAAAGTTGCCATTTTCCCCAAGAAATGTTATGTTTAACAAATAAAAGGATGATAAGCTATGAAACAATAAAAATCCAACATAAAACATTTCTGAACTTCTTAGAGAGTACATGTAACACTTCACAGTGCTACCTCCCAGACCGAGTTAACAGAATTTTTTTTAATTTCAGTATAAAAAGTATTGGGGCCTTTAAATACATGTAATGTAAACCAAAGAATTTCAGAGCAGATGGTGAGCAAATTAGAAATAAATACTTCAAATATTAGTGATCTAAGGTTTTATTGTTCAAATGTGTTCAGCACCAAGTCTAGCTTAAAAGTCATATGCTGCCTCTTGCCACAGAGGGACTGTTGAACATTTGGACTGGATTACCGAGTGGCAAACAAATATTTTTTCTCTTCTCTCCTCCCCCAAATCTGTTTAAAAATGAAGAGAGATTCCATTCTAAACATAATTGCTAACATAATCCCATGCGAATAAAGTTAACTAACCCTGGAAAAATAAACAGATGACTAACTTTAATCAGAGAAATGAAGTCATCATTATGCTTGGTTTATAAAATAGATTTCCATTGTCAAAGATAACATAACAGAGGGGTTTTTTATTATTTTGGTTTGTTTATTTTGAGTTAGCTGCTCTACTGTAGACTGTTTAGGTCCATCCCTGAATTACTACCTCATTTATTGTCTGTCTTTTTAACTGTTGCATTCTCTGAGTTTCAAATTTCTCAGCATGAGCTGTCTGCTTAATTCTATCCAAGTAGTGTGTAATGAGAAAAGAATTTTCCCTGTCTACAATAATATAGCTTATTTTATTTCCTGAACCCAAACCACCTGTTCATTTTTTCTATTTAAAGCTTTGTAAGGCAACTGACTACCTCAGTACATTTGTGCTGAAATGAAAGGCAGTCAGAATGAAGCTGCGACTTCTTCAAACTCAGTCCAATAAAAAGCATCACCTATGGAGCAGCTTCTCGGCTCCAGGGTCAGATGGGGTTCACTTCATAAAATTCTCAACAGATCTTACAAGTGAGTTTCTTATTTATGTGAAATCTACTCAAAATATTTCTAAATTTAATTCTGCAAGAGATTTTGAGATAAACAGCAATAAATGACTCTACAGTAATAAATTACTATAGAACATCTTTTAATTTGAAACCTCCAAATCTTTATAGTTGTTAAAATTAACTATATTAACTTTGTCTGAGTCTGAAAGTATAAATCTAGGACAAATCAGCTTATTACAGTATTTTCATGACTAGTCTACTACAAGCACCTATCTCAGTGATAAGAAATAGCACATCTAAAAAACTACATTCCAAAAAGATACAAAAAGACAAGCAAATGTGTCCAGGATGAAACATGACTCTAAACTTAATATTGGACTTTGCCTACCACTATAAAATAGATCATCTTCCAAAATCTCTTTGAATTTTTACATTTGACATCATCACGGATCAAATGCAGTTTGAATCCAGTGGAATGAGGGCAATGGAATAAAAAGAAGAGTTATTTAACGTTACTCTGGGCTTTTTGTTTTTCAAACTTCCCCCTTTATATTTGTCAACATTTTCACTTTGTTATTTAAAAGTACACTTCAAAATACAAGCTTTGGTATGATTTTTGGATTGAGGAAAAGCCTCATTCAGCCTTTCTTGGATATTTGGGGAAGAGGGATCAGCCTACACACAAGATCAGCCCACCTATTTCCATGATTACAGCAAAGATTTTTAAAGCATGTATCAGAAACAAGGCTTATGCCTCTGAAGACATAAGAGAGGAGAGGTGCAACTTCTTATAGACAGTATGAATCTCAAAAAAGAAAAATAAGAAATCTGTAGGAATATGTGGTTATGAAAAAGGTTTGTAAATAAATAGTTACTTTGCTTCATGTCTCTTCAGCCTACTTAACAGTTAACTTTATCTGCCCCTTTCTTCTTCCCCCACTATTCTGTAAATATGATGGAAGAAAGCTGGGGAGGGTAAACGTAGCACTAAGTATATGGAAAAGAGGAAATTATTCCTCTTGAACCACCCAGGTAGAGCAACAAAGGAAAACAGATCATCTTTTCATGTTACACATACAGGCACTAGACCTAGGATATGTAGGCACCTCTACTGTTAATATAAAAAAAAGCTTTCCCTTTCTCCATTCCTGTTAATTATTTTCAAATCTGTGTAGATATAACACCTTCTTCCTTCCTTTTCATTAGCTCATGAATGTCTGCAAGACAGAAGTTCTGGTCTGATAATACCTGCTGAAGCACAAAACCCCTCCTGTGGATGCCAATCCAGTGCCAGTGAGATTTAAATGCTGGAGCTGGTTCAAACACCTATGAAATTTTCAGATAAAATCTTTATTAAAACAAGATAGGATTGAAAATGCATTTCATGGGAGTTCCTGTAACCTCACCAAAACATTATCATTTCCTTGCAAAAACTCTACACACTTTAAATAATTAAAGAGCTGGAATCCAAGAAACAAATCGGACCGCTTGGTTATCAATGCCACACATTGCTTTGCTATTTATTTCTGTTACAATTTACATGTATTCCTAATCTAATCCTCAAATTTTCAAAAATTTATACAAATATATACAAAGCTAGAAACCTCTTCAGGGATTATGTAATCCTGTTTCCCTTTTGAAGGAATCCACTTCCACAGGTGCAATTACAGTATATATGAAGTCATTATTCACAGAGTGACTATCTTAACTAAAATTAAAAATACCAGTTGAATACTTCTCCATACGCTCACATGAACCTAAAATACCTAGAATCATACAACTCATTAGAACAGTCATTTCATCTGTGTTTGTTAATTATTCTTCCATGCCATCATAGTCAGGTGCAAAAAGACTTCATTTAAAATAACTCAAGACTCCATTTTTTCCAAGAACTAGATTCTGAATGAAAACTACATTATGATCCTAAATTCATGGTGAAAATAAAAACATAAGATGCCCTTAAACTTCCTTTGTATCTTAAAGAGCCCAAGGCTGACTAGATGCATCTTGCATGAGAAGATTTTTTTTTTTTTAAATGTACTTTGGGGAAGTGCTAAATCATAGGCACCTCCACCTCAGCCACCTTCTCTTTTCTCTCTTCACAGGCATTTTTGCTGTCCTTACACTGCTGGAGCTTCAACTAAATGGAAATTGAACAGGAAATAAAACTACATACAATCCTTCATTATATATTGCTAGTAAACAAGATTCACTCAATATCACTTATTACCTAAAAAATGATGGAGTTTCACTGAAAATGGTGGGGAGATTTAAAACAAGTAAGGAAACAATGGTAACGAAAGATCATTTTTAGTAGATAAATGAACTATCTGGTTTACAGTTTATGTTGATACTCATAAACACAAGTGTTTGGAACTTAGACTTCAGGCAAGTGGGCTACTGGAGTAAAGAAAGTTTGCTAATATGTAAAACTGTCTTTAGAGATGGTTATTTTTGCAAAGAACAAGAAAATGACTTTTGAATCTTTAAAGAGTAACATCTACTGTCAAATTATGATGCAACTACCACATAGCTACTCAGGTATTAACATATCACAACTAAATCCTAACTGAATCACACTAAATCTGTTAGTAATACATTGGATGAAGTATCAACTCATGTAACAATTAGTAAAATTCCTTCCAAAAAAAGCTTCTTTATATTGATAATTTTTTTCCTGTCAAGCATTATTTAAACTCACCCAACACCTTATTGGCAGCTGCAGAAATGGTAAACTGTATTAAACTGGAAATCAAACGAATGCTGCTGCATGTCACTTCACAATACATGGGCACATGCAGGTGGCATGTTTGTGCATTTATGCAATGTGATACGATAAGTGGTCTCCATGGAAGCATGTTACATGTTTATCATTACTGCTAAAATAACAAGCTTGAAGCAGAGTGCCTGGAAATATCCAAAACAGTCTTGGAAAGACAAATGACCTCCTCCTCTGTCTTCCTAAAACCACAACAGTTAAACAGATTGTGGAAAAACTTTGGTACCAATGACTCATATGAGGTTCAAGAAGCTTAGAGCAATAGTTGTAATGCTCATGACCAAACATGGCAGATATCAATTCATTTTTATTCTGAACTTCTGGACAGCTTTCCCTCTTCTGTTATTTCAAACATTCAAAAGTTAGCTTTGCGGTATTGATGATTGCTTGAATTCTAATATGATAAGTGAGGCTATGATGAAACCCGTCATCTGCAGAGAAAACTTCTTTGTCAGGTGACAGCCTAACGTAGTACACTATATAGTGCTGAAGATTTCATCACGCCTACCTATGGAATGTCAACAATTACCACACTCTCTAAGCGGAAGCTGCCTATCTCTGGAGAAATCTTAACAAGCAAAGACAGTAAGAAACACAAGGGGCCCCAAAAGTCCCAAAGAGCATTAAACTGTATCCTCTTAGGCTACAAACGTGTTCTACAAAGTACAGACATATGAACTATTTAAACCTCTGAATTCCGTATGCATGAGTCAGAACCGGGCACAGCAACAGCAACCACCGAAAGCAACAGTCCCAAATATTTGAATGAATTTAGTTTTAAGGAATTGAACAAGATCTGCAGTGCAGTTATTAAACTGAAGTCCCTGTAGGGACTTCAAACATAGCACAACATACAGTGCACAAGAAAAGCAATTTCATAAAAGTAATATCTCGAACATAACATTTTGAAAAAGATGCTGTGAGCAAAAACTAGTACAGAGATTCTCCATTCACCACCTTGAATTTTTCTGTTCATCTACACATCCCCATCAAAGTCACAGATCTACAGACTTTCCACTACTGGCTTTACTCTCTTTTCACTCACAGCTTTACACCTGTCTCTGTAATCAACTTTCAGAACCACTAATGCCAATGGTTAGAAGGGTCATTTTCAATTCCAGTTTCTATGCTTTAAAAGAACAACGTGACTTAAAGGGCAATTCGTAATTTCCCCAATACTTATAGTTTCAGAAACAGCCAAAATACCACACTACATAGTAGGACAGATAGTATTGTAGTAGAGATTCATACTACCCGTACACACTCAGAGGCAGTGACACACACAGATGAATGACTTCAGCCAAAGGAAACCACTGAGTAGAACTTATCAAAAGCATTCAATAACAGCACAGCTCAGGCCTGTGAACTTTGATGACTTGGTTGCTATGCATGCTATCTTTTTTTTTTTTTTTCTTTGTGCTTAAAGCACTCAGTGCTGTACTTACACCATGTTTTTCATGAATTCATAGAGTATTAGGAGGGAGCAAGTAGGGTCAAACTCTAATTCTTCCCACGAGCTGTACAAGGAAGAACACTTGCAAGCAAAAGGAAAGAAGGCCACGTCTTTGACTTACTCTGCCACAAAATAGATTTACTTGAAGGGGAGCATTAGTGGTGGCACTGTCTGAGATGTTAAGACTTTGATCATCTCTGGCTGACGCAACTTAAGGTGTTAATCGTTTTCAGGCTCCTTCAATCACATGACATAGTCTTCCTTTCCTCTAGCAGAGCTTAGGGAACATACAGCCATTTCTATGTTTAAGCATACAGTTTCTAGCTTCACTGGTTATTTAAATTATTCTCACAACTAATAGGGTTTTGACTCTCAGGTCTCTCCTGAAGTCGTGTTGCTCCCTACTGCCCTAAGCCTGGAGAGCATTTCAAAGCTGTAGTGAGCCCCTTGGTGAAATGCAAGTATATATATTTCACCGATTGCAGAAATTACAACAGTGTAGCTCATGTAAAACTTCTACTTTATCTAAGATAATCCACCATGGAATAACACTTCCAGTTACCTACTGAAACACTGATACTTCTGCAAAAACAGTTGTTCTTCAGATAATGCTTTTCTAAATGAATTATTCTGAACGAAAGAAAGAATGACTGCAATTTCAGGTAATGAAATGAGGAAGAAAAAAGTTTTGTGTTTGAGAGCCAGAACACGACATATAGAAATAAAAATTGCTTAAATCAAAATATGCCAGAAAACTACCAGTTGAATGACTGACTCACAAAAACCTTCTTAATGCTTTAGAAAAAGTTTTTGTTTTTCAAAGTGAAGATCAGACATTTTGATAGTAGTTTAGAATGCACAGATAATATTTAACATGGATAATGCTTCAAAATATTACTAAAAAGTCTGACTTCACATTTTCAGCATACAGAAAAAAGTGTTCATGCTTTTTAATAAACATATAGTATACAGTTCATTCACAGATAGGTCAATAAAAAGACCTCTTATCTTCCCTACGTGTAGACACTTAAAATGCAGATGTTGCCATTTGAATTTGTCACTCTATCATCTTTTTGTAATCCATGTTGAGAAATAAGCACTTCTATGTCAGAATTCACTTGACTTATTTTCTATGCCTACCTGAGAATGTTATTAATTGCTCTTTAGAATTTCTCTCTGCTGACTATATGCAGAGTCTAGATGTCGAGCTCAGATGTAGACATTTACACTGTACACTACAGAGATTAAGCAAGCTCAGTATCACCCTTGCTCTCTCAAAATTGAATTCACTGATTGTACTTTAGCCTAAAGTCAAGGGGGAGCCTAAAGTGGTGGAATCTGTACTCTGAGTTGCTTTGCCTTGCACAGAGTAGCCTCTCAGTCTTAAATATTACTAATTCTTCTTCTGAGGTGGCAAAGTTCCTGCAGTAAGTATCATTCCATTATGTATTTCCTTTAAATCAGCTTTGAATCTGTTCCAACTTAAATGGAGGAGATGGGGGGAAAAAACTGCTGCATGTTAAATTAAAGCAAATTTAACTTTTTTTTCTAAATCAACCTCCAGCTTTTCAGAAGAGCAACAATATCAATTTATATACAATGAGTATAAATAGCTCCAGGAGAGTTCAATGAAACCTACAGGGAATACAATAAAAAGGTAAGCAAGTTTATCAGTACATTTAAAATTATCTGCATCTCTTTGAATCACTTGCACACTACAAAAATATGTAACCTTCATCTCAAAAGCCTGGTGTATCTTTGCATCTCACTCAGAGAAAATAAGGCAGACACTGTTCTATTTTTCACACATCTCTGTCAGCAGATCCCGCTCTTGGGAAGTTTAACAGCATCTATGCTTCTGTCAGACATGATCAGCTATGCACAGATGTAGACATGCACTCTACTTTTCTCTTGTGATTTTTTTTCTTTATTTCATGTGTTTTGACTTGCAGTCATGAAATGTGATACAGAAAAAAGTTTTTAATATTTATTGATTTGGGGCCATATTATATGAAAATTATCTGTATTTTCAGATTATTTTCATATATTTTCATATTTTTCATGAATTATCATAATTCAGAGTGTATTTTAAAATGAGTAATTTACAAAGCAATGTGATTAAGAGATAAACCAGACAGTTGCTGCACCAGATAAAGTAACAACTGCAAAACAGCTTGTAACATGGGACAACTGATGGAATATCACATCTTAGAACTTGTTTACAGGCCTAAAAAACTTCAAATCATTTTGTAAAAATTTCTCAGACAAAAAACAGGAAAAAATTAAATGGTTTATAGGAGCACTTGAAAGGGTAAAGATGATGTCAAGTTTTGAAGTCTCTTAAAGCATCATATGCAGCGCTTCCAGCTAACACAACTGCACAAAATTCAGGGTTGAGTTAGTTCACCAAATGTTACTTTGAATTAATTGCCTTTGTGTTTTTACAGAATCCAGTAAGCAAATAAAATTCCATTTGGCTAAACTTGGTTTACTTTTGACCCAACAAAAAAAATCTACAAAACATAAAACAAGAATTGGAGCTAGACATTATTAAGCACAGAAGGTCATTTCAGTACTTAAAATGTATTCTCTGTAAAAATACACAATACAGACACAAATTAATTTAAAAAAAAGCCAAAATGTCCCAGTAAACAAAACTATGATTTTCATGGCATAATGCCGATACCAAAACACAAGGATAGGTTTTTTTCAGCTAGATCTCCAGTCACTGTACATCTTAAGGCTGTCTGAGGACAGACGGAGCTAGAGATTATCTATTAAACTCTGTATTATGGTGTAATGAATTCTCTTGACTTCTTATGTGAAGTCCCACTAGTGTGCATTCAGCCCTTCACCTTTTTTAAGTAGATCCATTCTTTATTAGCCAACATGCTAGGCCAGGTTCTTTCTAGCAATGACTAGTCTTGCATGCCTACAAAACATGTAAAGCTTTGTCATTTTTCTTAGTATCTTAACAACTACTGACTTCCATTAATGTTTCTGTTTCATGAGTACTAGAATCCTTTGTGATATCCCCTAGCAAGTACTACAGTGTAAGCATGCTATATAACTTAACTGAAAATACAGTTCTGCATAAAAGAATGCATATAATGTCAAAATCACGGCCATAATTGATAAAAATAAATTGAGTACACATATAACAACAAAAGCGACAAAACAGTCATGGCTTTTTCAAAATTATCTCAGTTTTTAAAAATTATTCCTTCCTATGCTGTCAGATCTGAAAGGTAAGCTTGCATTCTAATAATTATGGAAAAGATAGGTATTCAGCGGTAAAATATAAAGATATTAATTTTAACGGTAAATAAACAAAGAATGAAAAGTATCATCTTGAAAAGAGGACGTGTCAGAGTGGAGAGAAACTAATAGCAGAGTTCATCAGGAATCAGTTTTTGGATCAGTCTTGTTCGATAATTTAACTAATGTCCAACACACATGCTGATGACACAAAGTTGGAAGAGGATTGAGCATCACACTGAAAGAACTGGATAGTCTTGAGGAAAAATGATGAATTTTAATGGAGCAAAGTGCAAGGTCACTCACTCAGGGACCATAAATAGGAGTAGCTGCTGTAAGCCAAGAACTCATAAGTTGGGAATAACCAAGGAGAAGAAATATCTGGGTTTATTAGCTGATCCCTGGATGATTATGAACCACCAATGTGACAGAGCAATGAAACAGACAAATACCATTCTTGAACATATCAGGCAATATACTTCTGGTAGATCAGAAACTATGACTGACGTGTAAGGCATCAATAGGATATTTTGCCTGAAATAACCTTAGTCAACCATCTTCAGAACAATAGATTCACAGAGAAATAGGTCTAGAGAAGGACCGCAAGCACGATCACAGAACGGGGAGGCTTCCAAGACAAGGTTGAAAGAGTTTGACTTTTCTAGTATTGGAAAAGCAAAGGCTGGAGTGGGATATAATTATTCTCTTTCACAACCACAGGAAAGGTCTGACGGATTTGTAAGGGAAGATTCAGACACAGAAAGAAACTGCAGGCTGCTCCAAGTCACACTGTTGTGAAGCAGCACAACAGTGAAAACTACTGCTCCAGTCAGTTCTCTGCCAGGTCTCACAAAGTTATTGGTGCTACTGGCCATGGAGTGAAAAAAAAACCAACTTTAACCTGTAGATTTGCCAAAAGTTAAATTGGTTGAGGAAGGGCTACACTGCAGAGTTCCCGCAGTATGAGTGACTGAGGAAGCACCAGGAAAGATCTCACTGGTGATACACCCGGTTGTCAGGTATGGTCCAGTGTAACCCTGATTAAGTTGTACCGAAGAAGTCAAAAACAAAGACTCACTAAGAACAGCATATATATCAGTATTTCTTTTTTTATTATTTACCTATCTGTTATGTGATGAGGTTTTATGCTATGCCTACCAAAATGGTCTGTGAATAATTTCTTACATTAGAAGATGTAGTAGTTCAACTACAACACAAGACATTTTTAGAAAGCGTGTATAAAGAGCTACTAATGGGATGTGCTGATTGCAAGGCTTATTTCCAGTATTGTAAAACTAGGGCAAGCAGTCCAGATATTATCCGTTACTTTAATATCGCCCACTATGATAAACTAGAGAAAAGTCTTACTTTTGTCTGCATTCCACAATATGCAATTGCTTCAAAACTCCATAATATGAGAGAAATCTATTGAAAATTATTTAAAAAAAAAAAAAATAAGAAGAAAAGTTTGGATATCAAAATATTCGGAAAGAAACTGAAATTACAAATAGTTATTATAAGAAATATCAAGATTAAAACTCCTTGATTCTAAATAGCTTCAACCCTAAAACTTACAAAGCACTACTTCTTTCAGTCATATCATTTCACGTTACAAAATTGTATTTTTGCTGAAATTCTAACATAGTTTCATAAAAGTATATTTTATAGGTAAGTGACAACATCACACTGTAAATAATTCAGAGAAATGTAAGACATTAAACCTTTAAAATGTCAACAGTTTAAGGAATCATAGCTTTGCACCAGTGATCCAAAGAGCATACATCACTGTAATTTCTCCCTCAGTTTTTTTTTTCCTTTCACTGGTAGAAAATACTTTTCTCAATATTAACTTTTTAAAATAAATACTTGTGAAATCCTTTAGAAGTACATAATGCTGTAAATTGTGGTCAGTAATGTTGAACTAATAACAATGTATTTCATTTACTTAGTCTTTTGTTTTAAACAAAAAGAGATACAGACTAAATGCTGATTTTAGAAGACTTCGCTGTTAACTTCAGAGTTCCAGTCAAAATCTAACTGAAGATTCCATAATTGCTTAAATAGCAGCTACTTTTACAATTGTTCTTAATTAGGTCCCAATTTAGCAAATCACTTGGCCATATGCTGAGGTCCCACCGGATTTAAGAATATGCATAGAGTTGTGCACATGCATCAGAGCTTAGGTGAACTGGGCTTTAACATTAGACATTTTTTAATTATTTTTAATTTCTGGAACTGCTGTAGCCTTTTGAATTTTCTTATGTTTCTCCTGAGTTCTTGAGGATTTCAGCTACGATTGCTTCTGACTATTACATATAAGCAACTAAATTTTTAAATGATAAGTTTATTTCTAAATGTCAAGGTTTGACCTGAGACTGAAAGAAGAATTTCAGAATAATTAAAAAAGAAAGTAAATCAACTGAGAGGCAGGTGAAACTAAACCTAGTGCCACCAAACACTTTGAAATAAGATGGGCAGCTCCTTCAATCAACAGGAAATCTCCAACAGACTGGACAGACTCTGATTACCCTAGAAAACTAAACAACTGATACTGTTCTGGTTACCAACCAAATTTTATTTACTACTTCAACATTTCAAGTAATTTTGCTTCCTTATAGAACTCTGACATTTATGGAGCAAAAACTGTGAAACTTTTACATGGCATAGGAAAGTTTTTTCCCCAAGGGGCATGTTCACTTCTCCCTTTGTGCAGCTGCAATCGCATATGTATTTGTCTAGTGATACTTATCCTCTGTGCCGAGACAAGAACTGTCCTTTGGGTCTTGTGGGGCCTGTAGCAACAGGACTCTCTCATCTGGCCATCTCATCTTGTCAATATCAACAAACCCTGCCTTCAAAGACCACAATCCCAAATCGGTACAGTAAACTAGAATAAGAAAGAAATATTTTTTGGGTCTTTCTATTCACCCCTGGGTGCTAAATGATTCACTATGCACTCAGTTCTTGTTTGCAAGTTTACTTAGGCAAGTTGGGGGGGGGACAACGACGGACGGACCGGAAATTGGCTTTTATATGAAAAACCCCTTCCATAACCCATGCCACTGAGAAATACTGCGGAACTACAGAAGATGCGAAAAACAGCAACCAGGTATTCAGATACACCTGTATGAGGACAGACAAGAAGTCATAAAATCATGAGTAAGGTGGAAAGGATTACAAGGGAAACTATCTTATTCTTTCATAATTCTTCACAAGAACTTGAGAGTACCTATTGAAAACATCAGGCAACAGGTCTGGAGCAAATTAAGGAAATATTTTTTTCAGCAACGCCCATGGAAGCCAATGCCAGAGGATGCTTTCTTTGACAGTCAAACTCTAATTTGGCTCAGACAGAGATTGGACAATTTAAATCCAGATAAGAAAGAAGAGTCAAGATACAATTCAGGCCTGGAAATTTGTAAATCACTGATTGCTTGAATACAGTGTGTGCAAACGTGGAAGGATCTGTATCCTAAGCAGCCCCTGCTGGCAAATACTGCAGAAAGGGTAATGGATTAGATAAATCTCTGTCCTTCCTTTTACGAGATGATAATGGAAGACAGGAAGGAGCTGCTCTGGCAAAAACTCGGCTGTCCAATCCAAAAATGCTTAATTTCCACCCAACAGAAATACTGGCTTTTTAATTCAAGGAAGTTTTCTCTGTGAGTGCATGAGGCACTATAATTACACAGGGAAGCAGATTTACTAAGTTCACTAGGCATGCATGTTTTTACACTTAGCTTGCACAAGGTTAATCTGTACTATTCCATAGTTTAATTTTATATTATCATCTGTTAATTTGACAAATGAGTTAAAGGTTCCTAATTAACTTTTTTAAGCAGAAACTCTCATCCAGCTATATGTACTTCCTACATCTTCAAATGAAGACGAAGAAACACTGTTAAACAAATAGTTCTTCTTTTATTGTTTTCCACATAGAAGTTAAATGTACTGGTGCAGCCTATTCTAAAACCAAGACCAGTATTTTAAAGCAGGATATCAAAAACCATATGATGGTACATATAATGGCACAAAATTAAAAACTCTGATACTTTGGCCTATATAAACAGGGAATTTCCTCCATCAAAAGCAGACAGGAAGAAAACAGTCCTTGTTACTGTATCACATGGAAATGTGATTTTTATTCACTAGCATCACAATATATTAAAATGGTCTAATGTGTATAGAATAATAATGTGTAGAAAAATTAAACATGAACTGCTCACTTTTTAATGGGAACTGAATTACATTGTTATTATATCTGTTGAAATTTAAAAAAAAATACAGTAAAAATAAAACAATTTCTTGATACATCCAGGTACTTCTGAGACTGACAAAAGAGACCATAATAACACTAGCTGTCATATTCTATTATCTAAATATGCATTTCTGAAATTATTGAATGTAACATTATCTAGTTTCAGCATCATTGTGTTCCAGTATGTCATACACACTAGCTCCTTGCAAAAACTGTTTGTGTGGAAATGTTGCATCACAAAAAACAAAGTCACATCTATGTTTCTAAAATATGTGGTTTTTCAAGACAGCCTTTCCACTGGTGTTATAAAACTGGGCTCAAAATATCTTTCACTGAGCTTCCAGGATTGTATTGACAGTAATCATGTCATTACCAATATTCAAGGGGGTAAAGGAAAGTAGAACTGGATCAAATTAATTTGTGGTGTTTCTTTCCTTAAAACGAAAACAAACAACAACAAAAAATACAATAGAGAGCTTTTTCCATAAAGTTAATTACAGAAAAAGGTGGGGTTTTTTTTAAAAGAGACATTTCACTGAAAAGTTCTAACTGTTCATGTATCATACTGGATATCTGAAAATGGGAGACCCTTTTGCCTAGATCCTGAAGAGGTATCTTCAAATGCAGAACACAGCTGATCCTCTACCAGATCAGTGACAGAAATTTTCATTGATCCTAACAATACACTCATTCAATTCATTTTTCTTCTGTTGCAGCCTAAGGCAACTGCTTACTTCATTGACATCAGGATTGGCATAATTACTAAAAAAAACCCATATGGATAGATTTTTGGTTTGTTTTGTTTTCTAAAATGTAAGCCATCCAAAATGGGGAGGGGGGGGGGGAATAAAAGAAACACATTTTTAGAAAAACAAAGCAAGTATTTCACTTCGACTTTCATAAATGCTTGTCTATATGAGTTGTATCTACACTGGCAATCAAAATTAGACCACAAAATAGCATAATGGACATGGATTTTATTACTTTAATTTGATCATAGATCCAGTAATGAAGGAAAGGCAGATAAAATTGACTAACTTAATATTTATGGGAACTTGAACTACTGAAGAGATTAGTACTTTTACCCAGTTAAGCTTCCAACTGTCAGCTGTCATTACAGGACCTGCCAAAAAAAGCAAATGATACCAATGTTGAACTTGTAACATGAGCGCTGGACCCTTTTAGTGAGAAACAAAACATGCAAGTTAAACCAGGAAAATGCATTGCTTCCTGGCTTTACATTAAGGACAAATCAATGTCCTGGTCCAGCCACAATAAATTACCTTTTGCCAGGATAGATCAGCTTGGTTTTCTCTATATGAAATGTCAGTGGAAAGCAAAAAGACTCAGTCAGTTGAGATTTTTGAAAGGATGCCAAACCATGCAAAATTTGGGCACTCTCCACCTCCCTTACAGATCATACCCCCAAAAAATCATGGTACTGTCAACTTAATAAGATTGGCAACATTCACAATCCTCAGACAAAAGGAAAAGCTCTCTAATGACAAAGCAATCATAAGACCAACACACTGATTGCAGTAGCTTTGAAGTTCAACATCAGTCCACTGCTACTACTGATAACTGGGATGTCTACAGCACTACCAGTTCCAGCCCACATCTGCTATTTCTAGGGGAAATGCACAACTGGGGTCATTTTCAGCCAACAAGGACTTACAATTTCAGGTGGTGAAGCAGTCCATGATTTTTGACAAATAAATAGATAAGGAACACAGAAGGTTTGCATAAGACTATTAGCCAACTGAGAATAAATACTGATGCTCATATATATGACTTCAAAAAAAAAAAAAAAAAAAGCCCCAAATTGGACATACGGTTCCAGTAAAGAAATGGCAGCCAAGGAAAAACGTGCAGCCACTTTTTCAGTATGTGAAGACCTGTATAATACAATGCTATAATTTTGTGCTTGTTGAATGATATTTGCTTCAGCTAATAAAAAGGACCTCAGCATAAACAAAAATGTATGCATTGCTCCTGTCAATGAAAGCTCCAGAAGATTACAGATGCCTTCTCAGGGACAGGGTAAACTTCCCCTATGCTGAGAAAAAACCTGTGCATGAGAAAACAGGTTAGCGTATAGGATTTTGCAACGGAAGGGCTTCTCCAATGCAAAAAGAACACGTTTCAAGTATACAGTGAGTGCACATGTGTGTATGCATTCATACATACATATACAGATGTGTGTGTGTGTGCGCACACATTCACATCCCACTTACCAAAAGACTTATTTTCATACTGATTAAGTAATCTAATACGTAACCTCATAGGCTGAAAAAATTGTCATACAACAGAAACTTTAGAAACTTTATTCTATATAGCATTAGAAAGCAGTCTACAAGACACCTTTTCCCAAATGACTACATCTCTAGATTATAATAGGCCTGAGCAAACAATTTGGGAGCACCTGTATGATGAATGCTCATAAAAAAGTTTCTGTTTCAGTGTTTCGTGAATTCTGGTCATGAGGCTGGTGAGAAATATTTAGTATAATACTTCTATTTATATCAGTCCAAGGACCAGGAGGCACACTCACACTCTAACCAGCCATTTTCTGAAGCATTTTTTCTTCCTCCCTTTTAATCCAGATTACAATTTTTTGATTCATTACTCTGTTTTCACATAATCTTGCACAACAGGCAATCCTGAAGTAAAGCATCCAGTGAATCACAGTGTTGGTAAGTCTGTAGACCTACTACAGTCATTTCCATGTGACTGGCTGGCTTTATTCAGGATTTTGACCATCCCATACAAAAAAGAAAAAGTCTGAAACCTTAAAACATGCTTGCTGTCTCCCTAGGCTCTCCTGCTTCAAGTTGGATGAATATATAACTACTCTGAAGAGATCATCTCTCCTTGGGCTGTGAGTTGGTGGTGGGTCTGGAAGACACCCATGCTAAAGCATATTCTTTAGCAACAGGTATCAGAGGGATAGACCACGGCTTCTTTATGTGCACCTAGACAGAAGGCTTGAATTGTTCTATCACATCACAGCATCATGCAACTGCTTCCAGAAGTTTATAACTCATCTCTACGCCCCTCGTCTTTCGGTAAGTGAGTTTTATGAAACAAAATGCTGTAAAACGTGGCAGCGGTCAGGAGGTTAGCTCAAATGTTTTCTCATGATTAGTAAGAATATTCCATTTGTGTAAAACTGCTTTTGGGGGAATGACTGAAATTAGTTTTGGTAGGAGGAAGCCATAAAATGACCATAAAATTGTGAGCATTTATTCTGGGGCAAACTTTGTGTGATTTATAGCAAATCCCACCTCTGACATGAGAAATTAGAAGAGAAACTCCAGTTTCTTTATGAGTCTCTATGACTTTTCTGTAAAAGTCAGAGGACTAGAGTAAAATAAAAAGTTGAATTAAAATTAACAGGAAACATTACATATGTACATTTTGGAAGCTACTTATTTCTGCTCCCAGAATACAGGAGGGGGGGCCCAGGCTGACTATAATAAGTTGTTAATGAGTAAGCAGGATAACTTAACGACTGTTACAAGAACCTCACAAGCACCCTGTGAGGCCCCAGTATGCATCTTAGTCTAATTTTGGCAATGACAAAGCGATGGCAGCCTCTCAGTGCTTCTCAGAACAGAATTTGAGGCCACGGGGCTATGAAGTTGGACTCAGCCGAGCCTCCATCAACAGCCTTTTCCATATCACACAACACTTGAATGAAATCCTCACCCCAGCTTCCATCCACATTCCTCAAGGAGAGCTAGTAAGAAACTTAAAATATTTCATAGGGCCTTGCATAAGGCAGATTCAAGTATTCATTTAATACAGCCTTTTTTTATTTCTTTCTTGTCCTCCACCTTCTGTTTCCCTCCATTTTAATCACGTTCATTTTTAAAGCGCATCTTGTTTGAAGAAAAAAATTCATTGTATGAGTAGACAAACTCAGTTAAAAACATAGAAAAAGAAGTTTTCTATTGCTTTGGTTTGGATTGCTGAGCTTTTTGTTTCGCATTAATGGTCGAATAAATCAAAAGATGACACTGTACAATGTAAAAGTACAATCATGAATGGCTGTTTACATGGATTTTAAATATTTTGGTAATGTGCAGTGTGCAAATTACCAAGATATGAAGAGAAGTTCTGATTTACATTGTGCAAGAATGAGGTTCATACACTATTTATCCTCTGTTTATTTTTACTAATCCAAATTATTACAATAAAAGAATAGCAATATGTGGTCACATAATTAGCTCTTACAATAATTAGAAGGGGAAAAAAGCCCTCACTGAGGCAAACACGCATTTCTGTGCAATTTAAACAGGAAGTCCTCGATGATTAACATTAATTGAGAAAAGGCTTTTCTAGCAAAAAAAAAAAAAAAAGAATCCTGTGTGAAACATTAAACAAACTTATCGGTTATTTCTGTTTTTTTCTTTAATAATTAATGAAATGTAAATAGTCAAGGGAGTCTAGAATTTTGCTTTGTAACTAGCTACTATTATAAATGGCAGTCAGATGTTTACAGAATACCCAGAACCCTTTTGTGTGGAAGGAGGTTACAAATCTGCCCCTTTTCCCTGTTCAAAGTCAAAAATAATGGTGCCTGATCCCCAGAGCATTCATTGCAAGAACTGTTTGCATATTCAGTTATTGTTTCTGCTGCGTCAGTCATCTGCTGAAGTTCACTCTAATGTGGCCCTGATCAATTCTGCCAGCTGTGCTTAAGTGCTGTTTACTATAATAACATCACACTGCATTCTTATTTGGCAACAACAGCTATGACAGCACCTAAATGCACTGAGAAGCCAAGATTTTATCATGTACACAGATCAAATTGAAATTGTTTATGGAGGCCAGTGTTGTTCTATTTCTGTCCTTTCTAGTGAATACCAATACCACAATAATGGCTTTGCCAAAAGCATTACTACTCTGCCCTTTCTAATAAGTGAAGGTCTTGTTGATCTAAATACTCCATAGGACATGGAAATGATTTCATTATGGCAGCATACACTTTTTCACTGGACAAGAGAGAGAACTTAGAAGATGGATAGATTAGCTAGAGAGAGATGAATTGGTATCACTCAAGGAAGTACAGAAATATTTTGTTAATGTACCGATATATTTGGTAACATTCAAAAAAATAATGTAATTATCCAGTGTTTAGAAGGAAAAGAAAGAAAAAAATAAACCAGAGTAATTGAATAACAACAGAAACGCTCGGTGTGGCACAAAGGTCTCCAAACACATTTGCAACATTTCAAAGTAGTTTCACATATTTTTCCCAATATGCCCAACAGTTCGCTTGGCCATATGTTAAGTAAATCAAATGTCTTCAATATACAGGCATGGTGAAAAAGCCATAAAGAATGAACCTGATCCTCCTTCTTCTGAAATCGGTTATAAATACAGCAATAGAATCTTGTCCTGGGAGTTATTTTTTACACTGTGATAACACCCCACAGTATGGTAGATGTTTTCCAAACACAGATGAAGACACATTTCCGGACAGCGTACATATAAAAAGACAATGACAGATGAAGCAGGGGAGGCGGAAAAAAGAATAAGAGATCCACAAAAAGGTTGTAATATGGAGAAGCACAGGTCTTATTAGCCTCACTATTTTTATTTTGAGGGAGAGAGGCTTTTCCATTATCTCTGAGGTTTATAACGCTGAGCTCCCCTCAGTTTACCCTCTTACGGTTCATTCTTTCCTCCTTCTTCCCTCATCAGCTTCCAGGTGCTGCTGAACTGTCTGTCCTTTCTTCTCCTCACAGTCAGTATTCAGTCCTCCCCTTCCCATAAAGACAAGTAAGTCTTCACACAAACCACTGAAATGAAGAGAGGGGTTCTGGCAAACCACAAACATGCACTCGTACGACTGAAGCAAAGGAAACTTCACAAGAGCAACACTGGGCTTTGAAGACCATCCAGGAAAAGGTCTTTAGTAGGCATGGAGAGGTGTGAAGACAGTTCTGGGAGATAGTTCTTGAAAACTAAAAAGATAGGAGATGGAAGGATGAAAGATATCTAGAGATATGGAGCCAAGGACAGTTAGATAGGACCTTGGAGGGAATTTAAAAAAAAAAAAATCAGCTTGATATATTGGAGGAGGTGGGGTTCAAAGAGAAGACTAGCATGGCCATATCTGACAGCCATATTCTGAAAAGCCTGAAACATGTTGCAGAGCAGACTCCTTGCAAGCACTTTTCTACACTGCAGCAAAAATTCCCCCAACTATATGGAAATGACTAGAAATGTTGACTGTGTGCTGCCCCAAGAAAACAGATGGACCAAAGCAAAGAAGTCAGTCTTCTAGAGAACTCATCTTGCTACAGCACTTGCCTGAGTAGTGCATGAGAGGTGTTCTGGGTAAGGTACAAGAAGCAGCAAGTAACACAGGGAGGAAGCAGAGAAGTGACACAGGTTGCACAACCCAATAAAAAGTTTTCAAAAGAAAACAGAACACTAAGTAATACTGATTAAAAGACGTGCTACAAAAGCATTAAGAAGTTAAACATTTCTCTCCTCAGCGGTTGCACAGAAGAGAATTCAAGAGAATATAAAGAAATTCTACACACGTTCAATGGGAAGGTAATGTAAGAGTTCACAGAAGCTCAACTGGTGATTCTTCCAACTCTACAACCATAGACACAGCTGAGCTGTTTAAATCAACAAAGCCACATATGAAAGTCACATAATCTGAAGTGTCGCCCAGCCGTAGACGACCTGCCTGAAGAGTCTACTTTCAGCTCTAAATTTAATTTCCTATGGGGTATTTAAGGTATGTTTTTGTTTTGATTTGCAAACCTAAAGAACCATTTTTTTTAGGGGGGAAAAAAGGAGCATATAAATTAGTAAGTAATAGCGATGTGCTTTGAATTCTATGCCTTCCGTTAACTTCTGTCAAGTTATTGGACTTCTTAGGAATATTACACAGAACATGGATAAATCTTAATATGCATTCACGTCGTACATCCTAACAGCACAGAAGGCTCCTTATGAGCAACTCTAGAGCATGCTGTGGCTGTGTATTAAAAAATACTGCACACTTGGCTATTATCGATCCATAATACAGTCAGTTTTGCACCAATATCAAAACACATTATAAATTCTTATTAAAATATGAAAGCAACAATGCCTATTTAAACTCCAGTAACACTAACACAATTTTATAGCTCTAGGAACTGCAACATTGACAAACGTATTCTAATTTTTCTTTCTTAAAATGTTTGAATATAAAGAATGAACACATTTCATATAGTTATGAAGAATTTTGTGACCAATTCAGAAAACTGATGAACATTTCCAATCCCCACCGTAGCTGAGTGGAGTTATGAGCCCTCCGAGAGTCACAAGATGTCCTTAGCACCTTTCAAGGTGAAGTCAACCTGTAATTTCTATGCTTTTCCTTTATTCTCTTCATAACTCTTAAAATCAGCAAATGACAATTTAATTGCTCTTCTGCTAATCTCTTATATACTGAATTTAAATTGGGGGTGATTATTTACAGTGTATGTATAAACTACGGAAGTCAGGGCGTTATAGCTGCAGAGCAGACCTTTACTTTAACTGGGTTAAATAGTTAGATTGTTGCTTATATGTATAAATAAATCCCTCTTTCATCATGGCCTTACAGAAAACATGACATCCTTCTAAATTCATCATCAGGTTGCCAGGCAGACTCCAAAACAAAAATAATTCATTCAAACTGTTTAATCTACTCAGTGCAGATTGACAGTATCTTTATATATTTTTGAAAGCTCTTTTAGCATTAGCTGATACTTTAGTGTGGGAAGAAACTAAAAGCTTTCTACATATAAAAGTTCATCGTTTACCTTCTCACAGCTATCAGATAAAAGCATAAGGGCAATGAAGCCACAGCGCTCAGATATATTACTCCCAAAGGACAGAACCCAAATGCATCAGCATCAGTAAAGGCAGCAGGTGTGAGCTTTGACTAAAGAACAAATGTTATACAAGAGAAAGACGCCCGAGAAGAGGTAACCAAGACTATTAACGTCCCTGTGCCTGAAACAGGAGGGTTCTGTGCCTCCAAAGAAGTGAAACGGCTCTCACTAGAGGTGAATAAATAAATAAGCGAGAATACTACTTCAGATGTTTTAGTGAACTTTCTTATGAATGGATTGCAACACACAATGACAGAACTCCCTCAATTCCGCTTTTCAATAACTCCAAGGCACTAGGGATGTGACAGCATGATGAATACCACAACAGACAGCTCCAATATGGTACCATTTTACCAGATCAATATCTCACTGCAATATAAGAAAAAAAGAAGCTGATATTAGTCTACACAGTGTATTACAGATGAGGTACATTTCTTCTTACTGCACTCATGCTGAACCAAAGCAATAATTCATAGATGCCTTTAAAAGGTTTGCACACTACTAGCACATGCAAAAAAAAGGCTAATCTTGGCTTCAACATCTGTTTGAACATGCAATAGCTTAAAGCAGTAAGTGCGTGGGATTCTATGTATGCATCTATTAATCTACCTATGTGTACCACAAACACAACGATAAACATATCTGGAGACGGAGAAGTAACGGGTATTATGTATGCTGTGTGGTTCCTTCAGGAATAGCTTTCTTCAGGAACAGATTACTTTACATATTAATCAAACATTTCTTAGCAAGTCAGTGTGTCCCTTCTCTCCCCTTTTTCTATGAAGACATAGGAACATTTCTAACTGAGGCTACAGCGGGTACCATTTTAAAAGTCTTCATTTGCCAACAGCAATCACAGTTGTTTTTTTTTTCCCCTGTACTTCAAATAGGAAATGAGTGGGAGATCTCAGTTACTGCTGTGTGATAAGTGCTTGCAAATTTAACCTTTTTATAGCAACTACTGTAGCTTTCAAAATAGAAAACAAATATGATGCCTTGGTAAAAATAATATATTCAAGGCTAGCAGAAAGAAACTATAAAATAGACATTATCAGAATATGTGTTTGCTTTCCATCTTGCCCAGTATTCTCAGAAGAAAACTAATGGGAAAAAAAAATTCTCTGGTCTGAATAATAATATTGGACTTTATTTCACTCTGATAATGCCATAAATGCCTGTCTTGTACATAACCTAATGGGTATAGTTGGACAGGTAAAATAATATAGCTATTTTTACCTCTGGGAATGTGGAAGGTAACACAAATCATCAAATTAATTAATTCTGTTGTTTGACAGCTGTCTTTAATTCCTGGTGATTGTTCTCCTTTCCAATATAAATTATAGAAGTCAAAATTTAGACTACTTTAAACTTCTGTTACATTCAAGAATACCTACAGATTATGTGACATTTTACATCTTTTTTCACTTTCTCTCTTTTCCCTTTGGATTATTTTTTTCAAAGGTAACACTGCTTAAAGGATACAGAGTGTTTGGAAATACAAGTGGAAATTACTATGTAATGTAAAATTAATTTTTAAAATTAATGATGTATATAGTTAATATCACATCATTCCTAATGTGTAGTTAAAAGGACTTTGTGAAAATTAACTGTGGTATGGTAAGTTGAAAGAGAAGCTGAACATTTTATTACAGCAAGAAAGACCAGGGCCAAACTGTTTAACTCCATCGCTAGCTTATAGATACATAACTATATACCACAGACCATCACCAGTGCAATAATTGTGACAAACAGTATCAAGTGCCAGAGTTCCCTACAGGAAGGTACCACAAATTTTAACTCTCATATGAAATTGGACCAAATCCAGATGGACTGAGAAGTCTGTAGTTCAGAATGAATCAAAAATTTGAGTTTTAAGACTCAGATTTTTCAGCTGTCTCTCCAGGACAGGAGGATACAAACTGTAACAGAAGTCCCTGCAAGTGAGTTTCATTGAAAAGGATTCAAAAACTCGGGAAGGAAAACTGCAACAAAATAACAATAGAATTCATGAGCAAAAAAACCCCGCCAGAACAAAAAAAACTTCTTGGGCTTCATTCTGGTCTCTGTTAATGTGATTCAAAGCACAGAAGTTACCTACTAAGTGGAAGACATGAAAGCGATGACCTATTTACAGTGCTGGTCCATTTTTCATTAACCTTCTGGACGTACAAATGAGGGGATGATGATGAATTAGGCACCCAGATTCTCTAACTCTGTATGTACTTTGTGTATGCATTACTTAAAGGGGGAAGAAGCAACAATTCAATGCTCTAAGCGGAAGCCTTAAATAGATATGAAATGTAGGACAAAAGAAATAATCAGCACAATGTATGAAGTTAACAGGGTTTGAACTTGCATTAAGAAATAAACCGCACATGAATACAATACCAAAGTATACCAAAGAGTAAATATACTCTCATTGAAAGAGTGATTATTTGATTACATATGAGCAATCACCTGATGTCATACCAACTCATGTTTGACTGGGCTAGGAACCATGGTTCAAGTCACTTGCTGACTTTTCCCATGCATGCTTTTATTGGCAGCATCCAAGAAATCTGGCCCATAAGAAAGTGTAAAAGTTACCACCAAGTCCATTTACCAGGCTAACTAAAATTTTACCTTCCTAATTTGCAATAGAGAAGCTGTACATATTTCAAGGCAATCACACCATTCACAGGACTGAAGCCCTACTTATATAGCTGCTCCTTCTGTTTTACAGTACAGCATTGCCCAGATTCTGGGCGCTGCTCTAACAGCAAAGTTCTCGTCCTGAACGGGAAAGATGGTGGGGCTGACTTACAGAAGATGAAAAGAATGCAAGATGATCAAGCAAGCTGGTTCTTTATACATACATATACATGCGTATAAATACATTCATTGAACTTGAAAAGACTGCTAAAAGTTATATTCATGCACAGGCATTAGTGAGTTGAGATCTAACTCATTAAATACTCTACAGTAAGGAAGGAACAATACCGATAACTCTGTTACGTATTGCACAATATTACATCAAAATTTGTCATTTGTTCAACTCCTAAACTAAACCCCTGGTAGTGAATAATTACGTAAAGAAAGCGGGGAATAAACACCTAAAGAATAAGAAACTTTTGGCAACAAACACACATTTTCCATTTAACCATTCTGAGATCAAATTCAGACATACGCAGTTCAAAGACTGAAGAAACCTGGACTGAAGAAACCAAAGGTTAAGAAAAACCTGGAGTGGTATTATTTATCTACATAGTTGCAAACCCCCCCACTATGAGCTGCAAGTTTTGTATTGCATTTAGGAAAATACCTAACTGCTTAAATGTGGATTGCGTTAGTTTTATAGCTTTATGGACCCTTAGCTACTGTAACAGAACCTTTCTGGTTCCACTTCCTTTGTTCTGTACTGTTCAAAATACCATAAAACCTGTTTTACAAGAAATTATAAGAACTTTCCCATAATCAGTATACACTGATTAAGTGCAGTATGTGTGCTAAGTTAACATGGACATTTTTAAACAAGAGACACTCCATGGAAGACTTGCAAATTCTCTAAAACACCAATTAGAACATAGTGTCAAATATTAAAAAGGAAAAAAAAACTTCAGTCAATCAGGATTTTACCCTTACAATATAAGCTATTTAGGTTTTCTACAGCCCCTTAGTACAATGAGACCTACAGCTATGGCTTTGTGGTGCTCTGATGACAAGTCAGTATTGTAATAAATCTGAGTGACTATAAATGACACATCTGCAAAGCTCAAATGATTGAAATTCTTACACAAATTTTCATTAAACATTTCTTCCTAAAATTAACTAACATTTCTGAGAGACCCTGAAATATTATCACCTAACAAAATAATATGAAACAACAAACAAAAAAAATCCAGTTTCTTAAATCTAACTTTTTTTCTTAAGTACCTATAGTTTAAAAAAATCCAACAGGTTATTAGTAACATCAACACTGGAAGATAAGTATTATAAGATCTACATCCTAAATCACTTAAATGAATGAGAAGACCTAAGATGTATTGGAGAAAAAAAATATTAGAAAAACAGGAGGCTCCACCTTCATTAGTAGCAGCAAACCCAATTTGGGACAAAAGTCCAAGATTTGTTAAATACTATGATTGCTATTAAGTATTGTTTTGTCTCGAATCATCTTTGTGCCTTTAGTGATTCCTAAATGGACAGAGGCCGGTTATCTGTATGTCATGGACTAATAAAATATCATTTCTGTAGAAGAGTACAGTAAACATTTAGGAAAGTTCATCGAATGCAACATCACGTAACGGCACATAAACTCCAAGTATGTTTTTCTTCAAAATATCTAATAATGCATCATCATACGGCTTAAGTTAAAACATAATTTAAGAGTTCTTTAGTAGTACGCAAATCTAAGGTGAAGCGTATCAAAGTTGCATAATTCAGAGAAACCATCACTGGTTCTAGCTTAAGTTTTAAAACGAGTATTATCTCTGATTATCGCAAGATCTGGGGTTTAGCCCAAATGCCGCTTCTTAAAAAAAGACTGGCAAATTATTGCGCCTTTTAAAAAAACGGAAAGTTGAAATTATGACATTTCGGGGCCTCCGTCCTGAGGACGGGCTCCCGTGCACTGCAGCAAGGCAAGCCAGCGAACTCCCCCTCCCACGCTGTTGTCGCCAGTCTTTGTCTCTTTTCCTGTAGTCCTGTTTAAATTCTCACCTTGCTCTGCCCTTGTCATCAAGTCATTCAAGCACAAAGCAGGGAGCACGGGAGTGTTTACTCATTTCCCAAGTCCATTATCTTACACATTAATCACTGGTCTGGAACTTTTGGACAATGCTGAATCTGTTACCTTTTATTTTTTTTCTTTCTGGCTGCTTTACTCTTGGGTCCGATAGTTCACCGGTTCCAAGCTGCACTTACACTTGATGACCTTTACATCTGATTATTTAGCTACTCTTCCTTTTTCTTTTTGTTTTTTTTTTAAAAGACTTCAAAAATAAACAGATGCATCAAGTTAGCAACAGTGTTTTCCATCTTTAAAAGTTGCGCTTCCTTGAGGAAACCACGGGTTTAACTACTGCAAGTCTAATAGGCATATTCTGTATATGAAGCGCACAGCTAAAGATACGGGATGTTTCTAGAAAAGGGCTGGAGAGAGTTTATTTTCTTTAGGGCAACCGGGTTTCTTTGGGAAACCCGAAAGAGCACACCCCACCCCCTTTTCTGTGTTGTTTTTTTTTTTTTAATTGTTAATGAAGAAGCAGTGAAAAGTCATTTCTGAATGCAGGAAGTTTGTTGTTGTAGAAATACATCTTCTGAAATAGCATAAAGTTTATTTGCAATAACGATTGAAAAAAGGGAAAAGAAATAGGTGTAAATCTGGGCAGCTGGAGGCTCTTGAACTACACTTGTTAAAAGATTTGTTTGTGAAACACGCATTTTATTGCCTTGTATGCATGTTATAATGAGGCATGGACAACTGCAACATTACGCTTAATGATTGCATTTCTTGTTTCAGCCAGTTTCCTTGTCCTCTTGCAATTAACGCTTTCCCAGATCACCCAAGGCTACTTGTGGGGGGGGGCGGGGGGGGGGAGAAGAAAGGGGAAAAAAATCCGAAATCCACATAAATGAGCAATGTCAATAGTTTAGAAAGAGTTACTTAGAGAACAAAGGGCCCTTATGAGGCACTAGTGAGAAGAAATGGGGAAAAAATGAGTCCTCACAATGTCGGCCTTTTCTCCCCGCGACTTGTTATCAAGCAGCCCGCGCGAGCCCCTCCGATCTGCATGAAAATACGTTTCGTTCCATTCACTCATTTGCATTAATTTCTCCCATTATACCCGCAAATGGCCGCACGTCTCCCCGGCACAAAGCGGCGGCCTATCACGGCCGGCGGCGGCCTATCAGGGCCGGCGGCGGCGGCACCAGCTGCCCCGCTCCCCCCTTCCCGCCTCCTTTCAGGCGGGCTGGCGGCCGCTGACAGGCCCCGCTCGCCCCGCCGGCCCGCGGCCTCCTCAATTGGATTTGCTGGCGGTGACAGGGCCGTCGCCGGCCGCGGAGGAGGGGGGGGGCTCCTTTGAGCCGGCGTCTATCACGCTGCCATGGGAAAGCGAGAGGCGAATGATTCTCAGTGGCTTCTGATTTCCAGTATTTGTTCAGCATTAGGCCCACTTATCTCCGGGAGAAAAAGCAACATGTAGAGGGAAAGTGACAGGCAGAAACACGCTCCCTCGCCCCGCCATTCTCCCCGCGCTCTGTATTCAAACAAGGGGGCCCTATTACACTGAAAGCTCCGGATCAGCCTCACTCAATTATCGCCGCTAATCCTTATAGCTCTATAAAGTAAATATTTCATTACAATTTCAAATAAACAGTCACCCAATCTAATGAAGCAAGAACTCGAAGTGGCAATGTCATGGAACTTGTTACCATCATCAAAGGAAAGGACACAGGCCTGTCTGCTAATAACCTTAAAAAAAAAGGTTCCCCAGCAGATTCACAAGAAGGGGGGGGGGGGGGTAGTGAGGATATTATTACTCACTTTGACCTTTTTGTCTTTCCAAATATTCTTCAGCCGTCAAAAACACCTTCGTTTTCTTACCGGTCACTGCTTGTGCACTGGGCCCGATCCTGGTACCTGCTGGGAATTGGCTGAGGGACGGTAAATGTCCACAACCCCCGTTAACATTTCACATCCAGCTGCAGCTCCCTGGCAGCTTTCAGAACCAAGGCTTAGTAGTTTCATTAACTTAACGCTGGTTTAATAGAACTGTTATGGGGTGTTTTTTTTAAAAAAGGAAAAAAAAAAAGAGTAAGTTCATGAAGTCTCAAAACCTCCCCACTATTTTTTTTCTACTCCCGCACGTAGTATTTCTGCTGGATACTTAATATGGGAAGATCTCCGCACCTTTACAATCCCCCAAGATAGGCAATGATAGGTAACAGGGTCTTTCAGGACCCCAAACCTCTTGCTAGCTCAGATAAGGCAAAGGTAACAAACACACTTCGCAGGTACACAGCAGCACCGCTATCCCCTGCTATTTTAGGCAAGGACGTCATAAAATCCCTTCTATAAACTTTGATTAACTTGGGCTACCTTTAATGTAGCCAGGCTTTTTTATCCACAATTTTTACCACAGGAAGAGCGCTACTGTAAGTTTATGTCTTGCGTCTCTTTTCAGAAAATTTTTAGAGATGTCCTCTTCCTCCTGCCCTTCTCTCCCAGAGGACTTTCCCACTCCCCTCCTCCTTTTCTTCCCCCCTCCCATTCAACTGGGAAGGGGGGGGGGGGGTATTCTTTGTCATTCCCTCTCTTTCTGACACAAATGAAATGGGCTTTTCTTCTATCAGCTGTTCACAGAAGAGATACCCAGTGCCTCTTGGAGAAATACAAGAAATCCTGAGAGCAGAGAGCTGTAAGTCAGCATGTAAAATTTAAACCCCCCTAGAGTAAATATTCACTGAGCAGTCTCCTTAGGTCCTGCTCACATTCCCATGTCATCCACATGTCCCAACACTAACCCAGGGTTTAATGCTAAAAATACCCCTGCAAGGCATTATTTTGGGCTCTGTGCGGTCGTCCTGAATACTCAGCAAAACACTAGGAATCAAGCTAGATGATTTCTGCCTCATACATCATCACCTACAATCAGCTGGTACCAAAAAAAATAACCCCCAGTTACAGTATTTCAGAGACTCCATTTCAGGGAGGTAAATTTTAAGTATGTAAGTTTTAGTAAGTCAACTGCTTGAGAACTGCGTTGAAAAAAGCAGTATTATCTCTCAATAATGTTCTAGTACACCTATGTAAGCCTGTTATCTATGCAATGATAGACGTAACTGGTTGCAACCATGCAGTTCTACGGATAAGGAAACAGAATACCCATCTAAAACTCTTAGAACGAAATAGTTGCAGAAACACTGACAGAATAGCACAATAAAAACCTATCTTTGGCCATAATGCTGGTAGATACCACGCTGCATAAATACAGAAAAAGAGAGCCACAAGTATGAAATTACCATATGTATACAGACATCTTTCAAGCACACTTTAGCGCCTGTCATAAGTGGACCTGATAAAATTAACCCGTAGAGAGAAGGCTAACATAAAATCCTATACCAATTTATGCACTTAAAACAGGATTTAAGTGTTATACTGGAAGGTCTTGAGAATGTTCTTCTGCAAAGTAGTGAAGCTCACCCTCAATTAGTAGCTACCCATTACCCCAAATTACTGCCATTCAGATGTCAATCAGTAAGGATGCACTACAGGAATTAAAGGAAAGAAGTCATTTACCACAAGTATTCCCCCAAAGACTGCATTGTCTCTATTTCTTCAGTTATTCTGTACACATTTTTATCCCTTCAAAATTATTTTTCACTTTTTCATTTCCACTTCAATGCTTAACTATGATTCAGAAATATACAGCTTTTCCAATGGAAGAGAAAAAAAATAAATAAAGCCAGTTCACTATTTCACATCTGTAAATCACAAGATTTACGTGAAGAGTCTGATTTTAGTCCAGGCACAGTTCCCTCAACTCTTGCTAATCAATGGTGAAATAAATCTTGAATGCTTTAAAGTGCTAAACATAATTTCCTTATCTTAAATATGAATATTCAAACATAATACTAACCATTGGGTCAAGTCTAGGTAAAAGGGCATTTTTAATGGTTTATTTGGTTTTTGACTCCTGACACATTGTTTTAAACAAATGCTGATCTTTCAGATAAAAGTAGAATTTTCACTGGAGAAAAGTATTACAGTTTCTCAATTGACGGTAGTATTTGCTCCAAAAATATGTGATAATGAGAATGCCAAGAGTTCCTAGTCTCTTCTTCCTATTGCTACTTGAAAAGGATATGATAGGGAAAAATGAATTTATGACCTATAAACAAAACTAAAAACTGGAATACAGCTCCTTCATTTTCAGGTAACTCCTTTGATGAACTTCAAGCTAAGGTATGATTCAAAATTTGGTTTTATATTATGTACTTTGATATAAATAAGAGACTTTCTTAATTTGTTCAGATTAACAAAATTGACTTAAAATTATACAGCAAGATATTTACAAAGATATTTATCCTTTCATAAAATGCATTAGATAAAGATTAAGACTTCACAGTTTTAGACTTTTTGAGTACAGAAAGCATATTTCTTCAATCAGCAAATGTTCTTCCCTGGTAAATCTAAAATGCTATATCAGTTTGGAAAAGAATAAATAAATTCTCATATAGGATGTACTGGGAGTCTAAAAAGGAGAACAGATTTAGTAAGCTAGATTACAAGACAAATCAGATTTCATTTTACATTTTACATTCATTTTCATTTTTCATTTTACATTTATTTTAGTTTCATAGAGCAATACATAGAGGGATGGAAGTGGAGAAAAGAAAGCTGTTCAGAAACATAGCTGCAACAGCTATGGATCCACCCTGTTCCAGCCTGGATTGTGGGGAAAGTGAGGGGTAAAACCCCACTGTAACCACAAAGTCCATATAGTTGAGCAGCTTATCAACTTCAGGCTAGCCCCTTATTTTAAATGTGGCTACTCTTCTCCAAATGATTGTGATTTTTTTAAAAAAATAAATAAATTTTAAAAACACACAGAACAAGCAACATGGATTATCTTTTCCACTGTAATAGTTTCCATTGCCATACTCCATATATTTATAGCGCTAAGATATATATATATTTTGACTGACTTAACATACAAAAAATATTTACCAACAAACATACATATGAAGAAACAAAATAGAATATAAAGTATTGAGGAAAAAAATGAAAAATAACCGTAATTTCTTAATACAATTTCACTGTTTTTTAAATTCCTTTCAAACTGTTTGGAAAAATCCAGTTGTTTTTCATTTTCTCTTACTGTCTTTTCTTAAACATAAATTTGACATGTTATTGCATAGCTTTTGAAAATTTTGATACACAAAACAATATATGAGTGTAAACATCTCACCAAGGAATGCACAATGTTGTGTTCTATAGCTAGAAATTATTTCTTAGAAGATGTAATCAATACAACTTTTCACATACTATTCCCTTTATTCTGCTCTTAGCTGTAATTATGTATCTTTAGATAAAATTAATATCAGGTTTGGTTATGTCAAAGGTATTCTTTCCTTACTTGCTGATAACTTGATTTTATGTTTGCAGACAAATAAATTTTGAAGCAAACCACTCTGAGATACACAAGAGATAACTTGAAGATAAAGATATGGGTCTTCATACAGTCAAACGGTAAGAAAGTCCTTAGATCTACAGTCAGGTATTTTAAGGATGAGTGCTTGAATAAGGGTGTTCGGGGTTGGGCAAGTGATACTAGAGCTGCACATAATCAATACAATTAAGTAGGTGGAAAAGAGATGAGGCTTGATGTCTTAGAAGCTGCAATTAAAATTGATTACACTTTTGAAAAATACTTGACACAAAATACTACATTATGTAAGTAGCATTCTCCATCGCTCCACGCACTCATCCAGTCTGCATGTCTTCAGTCTCTCGTTAAAACCCAAGCCGCCTCGGCACTGACCCGAGAAGTTCCAAGCGGAACTTCTCAGGACGGCCCAACTCCCCCAGTTTCATCAAAACTGAACCCACTTTTCGCACAAGAGATAACTAGTACATTGCAAGCTCACACCTGTAGGGCTAGATCCAGACAAGGTGACTAGTAAATGTGGACTTGATAGCCAAAAAATGAAACTCACAGGTGTTGGGGATAACCAAGACCAAATGGGCACAGAAAGCCTGCTGGTACTGAGAGGAACCAACCATTTATTCACCATTTCTTGGTATATTTAATCAGAAGATTTGCACTACTACACCGCAGCTGACTTTGTGCCAGTAGGTGAGCAGTGTAGTCAAGTAGGACCTTCACCCGATCTCAATTTTCCTAGGTGTACCAAACCCAGGTTATTCAAAGCTAAAAATTCAAGCAGTTCACCTTGTGCAGCAAAAGTGTAATAGAAGCTAAAAGACAAGGCATGCTATTTTCTTCCTAAGGATCTTTATTTTGACCAAAATCTCTGAAAGCTAGAGCTTATGGGTACAGTAATTTTCATTATTCTAATTCATAGTTACAAACATGCTTCGTTTGCTTATTAATGCAAACATTTGAGCTGTTTGAATTTATCTTCTGAGAAACACAACTGAAATGAAGAAGTGTAATCTTAATTTTTAAATAAATATTGTCCAATTATAAGGAAAGAGTACCTCCAAAAAATTAATGCCTTTTGATGAATCTGTTTTCTAAAAATGTTTTCCTCTAAAACCTTCCTACATGTGTTGATCTATAGCATAATTTTTAAACTTAAAAAAATCATTCAATATAGAATTAAAGTAAGCATAACATTTGGATAAGGTTGAAAGGTGGTTAAAGGGGTAAGATTTTAAATGCAAACAGAATAATAATTAATTGCTAAGGTGCTTTTGGGAAAAATCATACACTTGACCCAAGCTGAAGGCTGAAATATTAATCTGTTTCTATGACAGAGATCAAGCTTCATAGTCGCTTTTTATCCTCCTCATAATAGAAGCAACAGTTGTAAACCATAATGTTATAGTTCAAACAATGCCCCCCCTAAGACTTCAAATTTATTATAGCATTCATCTCCAAGACAAAAGACCTGGTACAGGAAAAAAGCTCTTTTTAGCAAAAAGCATGGTTGTTATTTATGGCTCAGATGCGAAGAATGAGTTTGGGGAATTTATCAGAGATGAAGGTATGAAATGTTTTAGCTTGTTCTTCTCTCTCTAATCCATAAACCATTTTCTCAGCCACCCAAGTGAATTCTAATGGAACAGGAGTGATGAAATAATATTTTCCTAGCCCTTTAACACTTTGCCTACTGTGTGCATTGTGTGACTTGTTCAGGGAAAACACAGGAGCTTATAGTTACAAATCTTTTAAATCAGAAAGTAAAATGATCTTGTTAATAAATTATGTAAAATGGCCTTGTGGGAAGATTCAACATACCACCGAGTGCTTGTGCCCACTATCAAACCGTATTCACTCACAACTGCTCTTACAAAGGACTTTTTTTTATTAATCTTTTGTTTGATAGTAATGTGAATTTCCTGCGGATGCCTTGGAGTTATCCAGTCAGCCCGTAACTATCTAATTTGCTCTGGGAAGCAGGAAGGAGAACAAAGGTTACTGAAGAGCCCCTTAGTTTGCTGAAGAATAATAAAAAAAAAAAAAAAAAGATGCAGTATCAGACCATGCAGCTTTTATATTCTCTGAGATGTAACCAATGCCTTGCCTGGTTGGATTTTATGGCAAGCAGTATTGCTATGACAGAGATGTTGAAGACTGCTGCCCTCACCTCCCAATTGCCACGCTACCCTGTTACGCAGATTTCTTTACAAATAAAACTCACTCCTCCCTCCCTCTCAGTTTTTGCTGAGTCTGATGGCACCACCACCAGTGCCACCTCGGATGCTCCCTCTACACAGAACAGATTCGTGGAAGAGCATCTGTTTGTCTGAAGCCACAGTGGTCCTTTAGTGGACATCCCTGAAGCTTCATTATGGTAACAGACTCATTTTGGTCTTCTCCTCTTGAATATTTAAGTGAGTCTAAATTCTGGAGCTATAGTCTCAGGTGGTTCAGATGTTTCAGCTGCAGACCTTGAACCTAAGGCCCCAAAAAAGACTTGAGGGTTAAGTTTTCCTATGGAATACATTAGATGCAAATAGCAGCTTGGCTTCAGGAATCCCTTAGTACTCGGCACAAGAGTTAAGCTATTTTTGTATCCATATACACAGAAGCTGGGGGCCGCTGGTACAAGAGTATGTGCTATTTCATTTATGGAACAACAGACAGGATTAGACCAAGTTCAACAAGACTTTGATTGGAAGCAATGTCTGCCATTAGCCAGGACTTGATTGTTATGCTGATAAAATTTCAACAGATCTAGCCTACTGTTCCTTTAAATCTCTTTCCATATTACCTTTCTTCTACAACATCTACCGCAAACGACATATTACTCTTCTGTGACACATCGACTGCTCCATTTAATAATATATGCCTAATTATATTGCCAGGTCCTGTCCTGCTGAAGTCAACTGGAGAGTTGCCAATGACTTTCCTGAATATAGAAACATATATATACACACAGTGAAAGAATATAGGGGAAATACATACTTTACAGATAAATTGTTTCTCCTCTATCTCATTTTACATCATATTTCAAAAGAAATGTACATGGACTTCAAAACAATGAAACAAAGCTATTCATGAGAACAAGAAACTGCAGAGTAGCCAGAAGGAAAAACAAAAAAAAAAATCCCACTTAACAAATAACATGAGCACGAAAGAGATAATACATCATCAATCCTCCAACTTTTTTTTTCTTTTTCTTTCTTTCTTTCTTTCCTTGCTGGGGTGGGGTATTCGTGTACCTTCCATTTGCACACATTTTTTGCCTTAGCTGAAAAACAATCAAGTTCTATGACTGTCTTTAGCTTTGCCATGATTCTCATTTATAAAAATATTTTCCCCTTTCTTCCTGTGAGAAGGAATCAACTATAGGAAAATTGCATAATTGCACATCTTCCTCTATACTTTTTTTTTCTTCTAAGTGCAATATTATCAACTCTGTTTTAAGTTCGTACTCCAAGTTGGGAGAACACGCAAGAGCAAGATTCTTCTATTCATTAAAGTATAAATTGCGCACCAACCCCGCTACAGATTTGCGTTCCTTTTCTTCCATTCCCAATCTAAGAAATGTCATCTAAAGAAAGCCATCTCTTTTAAAATCATCAAAGGCCCATCCCTTCCCTCCAACTCATTTTTTTATGGCCCTCCTCAGAACTGGGCTGGGGGTTGGCAGGGGAGAAGAAGGAGGGGGAAGGAGGGAGGGGGGGGGGAAGATATTTTAATCTGGATCGATTACTAATCTGATTCACAGTGCAGCCCCACAAACAGCACATAAAACGGAGCCAGCAGCACAGGAACGAGAGTAGCGCAGGCTGGCCACCGCTCTTGGAGGTGTGCGTGAAACTGCTGCCCGGCCCCGCTGCTCCGGCTAGATGCATACAGTCCTCCCCGTAAGACTGGGACCTATTAAGAGTGAATCTGCGACGGGGGACAAGGCCCGCTACGTCTCTGTTGTAAAAGCAAGCTGGCCCTCTTTACAATCTATTCATGTCAGTAACCCACAAAGCAAAATGCTTTCCTGATTTTTTGCAGGCTGCTTTCCTCTTCTGAAGAAGGCAACGTGACAGCATAACCCCATCTTCAGTGGAGGGAAAAAAGCTTTAGTAACACAACATTTTTCTCTTAATAAATCATTTTTAATGACTTCCAATAAATCATCTTGTAATCACATTCCTTTACCACTTAAGCCAGTCAAAGTATACCTCTCACAGTTAAAATATTAATGTATTCAGATTTCACGTAAAATTATAATAACTCAGAGAGAGAGAAACTAACTGGAGAGAAATCAGCTTAATTCATTTGAGAAAGCAAAGATTATACTATAAGTTTTTAAAGTTCTTCTAGCAGTTAGTAGTCTGTAATTGCCATTTATATTTTAGGCACCACTTCTGATAAGAATTTCACTACTCCATGTGCACATATACACGCTCTCTGGACACATCCGTTTTCACATACATGCACAAACGTAATATACATAAACCATACTGTTTTGTCAGTTTAGTAACATTCCAAGCACTTCTGAAGCAGCAGATTATGCAAAAAGACCTGGTGAAATGAGGCATTTAACACTGTAACTTCCTATGACATATTTTGCATTCCCGATGTCCTGCAGGAATTCTGAAGGTTTTGATGTTTTCTTTTTCTCTAGTTCCATCGTGGTGATTTCTGAACTACAATTTACATCTGCATCACACTACTTTGCCCTGACACAGAAATGAAAGTTAATTAGTTTCTATGACAACCTGATGCATGAAAGGACCACAGGTTCTTTCACATTTGTAAATACATTCCAACTTAGTATTCAGGGTGCAGTGTGTATCAGCATTAAGTACAAATAGCATGAGTTTGTTTTTAGTAAGGCAGAAAAAAGGACTTAAGTCAGATGACGTGATTCATTGGAGCATACATTTGTCAATGAACAGATGAGTCCCAATTTATTTCCCTCGTCTTTAAAGAAGTCTCCAAACTTCCATTAGAAAAGAGTATTTAGATGTGAACTGGCATTCCCTTTAAAAGGTTTGTCAGAAACTCACGACCTAAACCAGATGGAGTTGTTTTTTCACCTTAGTTTTAGACCACAGCATTGAGCATTTTTATCTGTGTAAAAACATATACCTTTAAAAGTATTTCAAAGTATGTGATATTATTCACATTCAAAAATCAATGCGAATAATAAGTTTAACACAGCAGCCTTTGAGCTGGTGCTGTGCTTTGACTCCCGCAATCATCCATGCTAGTTTTTTTCATAACAGGTCCCCAAAATAGAAGCCCCAACGAATATGTATTCCAAAATCTTCCTTCCTTTTTAAAACGCCATCGTGAAATTTAACTGTGGAGGTGTCCTGCTTTTACTCACGCGTTCAACGCAGCAGGCAATTGTTCCTTATCGTACCGAACACCCGAGAGCCCTGAGCACCAGAACTCCCCGTGATGGTAGCCAGGCCTCCTGCTCCCCGAGAAGAGCTGTGGGAGGAGGACTCGGCAACACTTCTCACATCAAGATTGCCCTGCGACACCTCACCAAGACAGTCCGCCCTGTCTTTTCCCTGGGAGCGAGAGGGTGCCAGGCTGAGGAGAGCCAGACCAAGAGCCGAGCCAGGGCCAGTCCGCCAAGGGACCCACAGACACGGCTTCCCAAGCACCGGCTCCCCGCAAACTGCACAGCTGTGGTAACTCTTGAAACATACTGTATGCTCACAGGTTTTCTTCTAGCAAGGAGACAACATCGGGAAGATGCGTAAATATTACAACTGTTCTTTCCCCAGGAAAACCAGGACTGCATCCTTTCCCCGGCACAAACACAGGTCACACAAGTGGAGTCTATTGGGCAGAGAAAAATCATATCCTGGAGATATTCAGGACAAGAGAAGAGAAAAAGTCTTTACACATCCATGTCAGACGATCTGCTCCATATCGCCCATATCATCACAAAGCAGTTGCATTATTTTCTGTTGTAGTGGTTACAAACATCTTCTAAATAATATGGACAGTATATAATTGAAGTCACACGCATAAGTACTATGAGCATATCAGGTTATTTATTCCGTATGCAGAGAAGCAAGGAAGAAGAAGGGGGAAGTGTACAATAAGTAGATCATTACTGTTATCCTCTGACTTTCAAAATGAGGAAACTAGTGTCACAAGAGCAAGCTAGAGCTGAGATACGAATGCAGATATTCCTCCCTCTCTGCCCCCAGAGGTAGAAGAATCCCACTGAATAATTTCCCAGTAAGATGCTGATGCAAATAATAAGGAGTTAGTTATTCCACCTAATGACGGGCTCAAGTACTGACCCTGCAAGCTGCCTGTTTGGGTGGACCCCTGAACTTGTAAAGGCTTCCAAGACTCCTTCTTGCACAGCTGAAATCTAATTATCAATGTTCTCTCAAGATATTTTCTTCCACCCCAGCTCCAAAGCTCGTAAAACATGGGGCTCCTGGATTCCAATCAGAAACCCAGAAACCTATAAACAATGTGGAACTTACAGCTGCCCTTCAGTGCATCGGAACACTTTTTAGTACGTCTCTAAAATCCTAAATCACTCCGTATTATTTATCTCCAAACTTCCTCATATTTTAAATGTCATGGTGTCAGACTAAGTAATAAAAAGTTTAAAAGCTAATAACTGAACTTGACCAGTAACACCTGAACACTGTATTTCAGACTGAAAATACTGATGGGATAATTATATTTTCAAATTAAGCAATAATTGTTTTTCTTCTTTATTTTTTGCCAATAAACCAGAATTTAGACTTAAGACTTTAGTCACAATGAAAATGTGGCTACGCAATCTCCAGTATGTACAGATGCAGCTGTAAGCAAATCATTAAAAACAGTATTTCAGATGATCACACGTTTTTCAGCTTCATCTGCTCTTTCAGAGATTTTTCTTAACTATAAATTGACCGCTGAAATTTCATTTGCTTTTCACACTGAATTGCCTCCAAGATTTTATATTCATTAAAATAAATGCCACAAGTTGTATTTTTAGATTGTGGAATTTATCCTCATAAAATAGCATATTACAGCTAAATCCTCACGTACAGGTAAAGTATAAAGACAAATATGAGTTACGCTAGCAGATCAAGTACTTTTCCTAACATCAGGAAATAAGTGGCTCCTTTCACCTTAAAAAGTTAATATGAAAATGCTTCACCTCTCAAAAATAACAAAACCCACTTAAATACTAGCAAGTCATGCCTGACATTTGTATAAAAACAAAAATAATCTGCTGTCAGCAAAACGTCCGAGTGCCTCTGTCACTCCTCTCGAACATGAACCTTTCCTTGACTACAAGGGTTTTGCTGTTACACTACGCTCATTAGAATGGAATTTGTGTTAACTTCCATGTACCACGACTTACTAATAGGATTGCTAGCAATTATTATACTGAAATGAAATCAGCACAAACTATTAGATCTGTTTAAACAAGTTAAAAATAAACCTTGATTAAATGTTCTTTTTAAAGAAACTGCTCATTAGGGCTGCAGGGCCTTCCGATAAATTGGTGTTTCATTAACATCAAAGCATGAATCAAGTTTAAACTCACTTACCAAACAAGTTATACTTAAAAAACAGCTTTAAAAAATAACCTGGATTACAACCATCACATAAGATAGTCACTAAATGGGCTCCTTATTTACAGAGGTTCGGAGATTTGAAAAGGCAAAATGCTTGCCATGAGGCAGGAGGGAAAGGATATAGAGCAGAACTGTTGGTATCCACGAGCACCAGATTTATTCCCTGAGCTGGGATGCATGCTGCAGTTTGCTAGTACGGAGCCAGAAAGGCACTGTGGGTACTGAACTTGCAAAAGAGGACAAAAGCACACTGTTTACTTCCAGTGTTCTTACCTATAGAGAAAAAAATAAAAAAGCAAAAAGCAAGTGGAGTTGGAACTTGACTAAGGCTTAAGCAAGCCATGCATATTTGCTTGAATATTTTCCGTTTTCTGTTTCTAAACCTATTGTCTGTCCTGTAGGCTGAGGATACAGACACTATGTGAAATAAGTGTAATGAAAGGATGGAGGTTAAAAGTGACAAAAGCTTGCAAAGCTGCCTCAGAGGAAAATCTTATTTTCCCAAGCATGCGGCAGTGTTGCAGTCTATCCTAAGAACTCAGACTTGACAGTTTTATCACATGTATTAAAAAAATAGTCTAATTAACAATTCTCCTGCCATCCCTCTCTAATGTGAAGAAAGACTTTACATGCTTTTTGAAAAGGCAATGCTGAACTGGGCAGCTTCTCAATATAAAGATGATTTTATAACACTGTCTTGCAGTCATAAGAATTATTAAAAGAAATAGATTAACAGTAATTCAGTATAAACAAATGTACTCATTACATTATACCAAGTAGTACATATATTTTGAAAAGCATTTTTAAAATGGCTTTTCAATATCACTATCATAACAGATCATACAGTAATTTTAACTGTAACTTAGTCTGTCCCTTTCTGCTGATATCTTCTAAAACATACTAGCTACCTTTCCTGCACCAGAATTGAAAAAAAATGTTCTCTTTTAAAAAGGAACAAACCTCCCAGTTTAAGTAATTAATATTCCTTAATTAAATTCACCAAGCCATAGACAATGAATTCTTTATAAAACTGTGAGCTTGCCTAAAGCAACAAAGTCACACTTTTGTTAAAGCATTTTTAGTGTGTATTTTGCACAATTTTTTAAAGTTTAACCTCTGTGGATCAATGTGCTTCCTTAAAAGACTTTAATAAATTAAAGTGCAGAGAGCTTTTTTTCACCAGGCAGAAAAAGCTGATGAGACAGGTTTAGTTTAATCTCAGGCAATAGAAGTCATTAACCATTCTCTCAGGGATTAAAATATAGCTTGCCCTTTTCTTCTCTCACTTATCATTAGCATCACTTTAATCTCCCAGCGTTTCACACTGCTATTTTAATCATTACTTACTGCCTTTTGACAAGTGCAGAACATGCTTTTTCTCATTGAGGCAATATCCTGGTTTTAGCTGACAAATGTAGGACATAATGTAAAAATATCAAAGTGACATCTCTTAAACACACCTTCATCATAAAAATCTCTAAAGTTACAATATTCCTTTGTCTAATGTTTCTATTGAAATTATCATTTGAAAGGTTTCTCTCTTCCACAGAGGCAAAAGTTTGTTCTAAATAACACAACAACTAATTTCAGTCGACTGATAGAGAGAGTACAAACATTTCAGGGGTTTTAAAAATATACACCTTAACATTTTTATATATCTAAGATATATGATCATAAACTTTCAGGTATTTCTTGTAGAGAGAAATATTCTTCCAACATAACCAGCTACAACTGAAATACATCATGTGAAATGCTGACCTGCATTATTTGATATTTTATTGTTCACTAGCCTTGAAAAAAATAAACTAAGTATCTTTCTCTGTCACTTATGTATTTGTCACTTACTTCCTTTCAAGATGAATTTCATGAGGGGAGGCAGTGAAGTTAATGTCATATATAATATTGTTTTGAGCAAAAGCAATACAAAAAGCTTTCAAATTCTGTATTGAATATTTTACTTGAACCTCCTCAGACACATTTTAAATGCTATAATCCTTTCACTTTTAGAAAACCCTACAAAGTTTATTCACAGCTCTACAACTTTTATTCCAATTTAACACCAAATTTATCATCCAGGGTACAAAGTGTAGCCAAATGATCCATATTACAAACAGAATCCTACAGGATTCATACATTCATTAAGTTTCCTGTCATCCTTTGCTTTAAGTAAATGGATAATTAAAAGATTTAAAACACTTTCTTTGAAACTTTATTTTGATTCAAAAAGAAAAATAACAAAAATAAATTTGTAATGACAGAACTTAAGAAATTATTTTAGTTAGTACTAACACAGTTCCTAATGTTTGGCCCCAAGCTCTTTAATCTAGTCCATCTGTAATGATCTCATAGTACTTTCAACCATTATTTAACTGTTAGAAGAAAAAAAACTATGTTGCACTATATGTTTCAACAATAAAATCCCTTCTTAAGCTTCACAAAGCAGAACAATTCATTATTTGATCTCTTTCCAGGTTCAAAGTCTGTCTTATTGCAATACTTCAAAGAAATATGTAATCAAAGACAAACAGCTGTGAAAACAATCTTTTATTACTTTATTATCATCTAGCATATATCTTTAGGGTAAACCAATGAAAACGCTATACAAATAAAACAAATATTTCTTTTAAATTTCTACTTAGCTATAAATAGACATATAGTTATAATCATTTCAAGGTAGAGCCCAGTCCTAGAAGGTGCAACTACAACTCCCACCCCGGTATTTCACAAGATCATGCCTTTCACTAATTAGACCTCGATTCTGCAAAAACTCAAGCATGCAAGTAATTTCATATTTATGAACTGATTTATATCTTTCAGTCACAATGTTAATAGGAGTAGTTTTTAGCCTGTGAATTGTATTTATAGCTTTGCAGCCATACTTTAATTTCCCATACCATATATTACATTACTCAGAACAATATTCAGGTTGTCAAATCAAGCATTTTGAAATTGAGCGATATCAGAAGATGGCTTCTGATGTAATCTGAATTCTGCCTCCTTGTACATGTTACATTATGTAATAATTTTTTAATTATGTGATCACATGGCATTTTTTCTAAAGTTGCTATGTTTTAGCCCACACTCTGGATAGGCCCAACTCTGGAAATGGGGCAGTTATTCAGTAATTTTGTATGCATCATCCAGCTAGTAGACTACACCTTGTTCACAGTTCATCAGACAAGAAATATAGAAATAATTGCCTTCTCACGCTCTTTTGTAAGATGTTCATTATAAACTTCACGGATTCCAACTGAAACAAGAACATTCTTCTCCTAATATATACCTATACATAATATTTCACATACAGCATAAAATAACCATCAGTAATGCAACACAGGAGGGCTTCCCTATCTTGGCAGAGAGAATCAGTGAGAAAGATGGCACTAGGCTTCAGGACCTTTCACTTTCCCCACGTGCACATTCCTTCGCTATGCTAACGAACATGCTGAGCAGCCACTACTTCCATTGATTTCAGTGGCTGTAAGGAGAATAACAACTGCTGCAAGTATGAGCCCACATATCTCAAGCTGAGCACCCTGAAAATGAATTATATGCAGTTAGTGGCCATCTGCCAAATGTTTTAATTGAGTTGCTCAGCATCACGCAGACAGCCTGTGACAGAAACAGGGACAAAACTGGGTTTGCTAAAGTGTCTTTCTCTTGACTCAATCACAAAAGCATCCTCTCTCTTTTTGCAGTCCCCGATTTGTTCCAGTTCCCGCAGAAAATGAGCCAAAGTTCCTATAAACCATCCTGTGCACTGAAATAGACATGGGTGCTAAATAAAAAATTGCATATGATACATAAATTAAAAACTGTATCCTAATAATAACAACTGAATGCGAATGCTCCATGGGCAGTCAAAGTTGGGTGTTCAGGACTTCTCAGGACTTGGCTTTGTAATATGAATCATATATACATATATGCCACTCTTGCCTCACAGTACATCCAAGTTAATTGATTATTTAGCCTTCATCATTGCATAAAATATTTAGTTACTGAACATCATCTTCAAATAAGCAGCAGAAGGTTGTAGGAGCTGAAATGAATTATTGGGGCCACAAGACTGGGTCTAGCTGATCCAGGCTATGAAGAGTCTTGTTCATCCTGTCCTCTATTTCCTTCCTCTGGAGATTCCCCTCAAAGCTGGCAGAATTGGACCTCTGAGTCCACATGCTTACTTTGATTTGCTATGAGGATCCTCTTCTACGTTTCTTCATTTTCCTGACTATCTACCAGCCCTACATTACAATGGTCAAAATAAATTATTTTTGAGGAACACAATCAAGAAGAGGAAAGACAGTATGTTTCAAAAGCATTTGTCTTAGCTATCCCACACAAACAAGAAAAAGCATTTATTTGGTTTCCCATCTTTCTTTGCACAAAATTCTCAGTTCCTGCCACAATGCTCAAAATGCAGAAAGTTCTTAACACTTTCATACAAGGTTTTCTTAAGAAGAGAGAATTAAGCAGTCTGTAATACATCAAATATAGTGATAAAAATCACAATGATCTGACTGCAAACTAAACCACCTTGTTTTCAAACAAGTTTACGTTTAGGATCAGCACAGTAAACAACATTGAGTTCTCCACAAAGAGCTTAGCTATGTTGCCAGGAATGAAACACCAAATGCTGCTAAGCTCTAAGCATCACCACACTATGAAACATTTTTGAAAACACTTTCCTGAGAACTGATATTCAACATCCAAGACTTTAAAAGAGAAGAAAATGAAAGTAATGTTCTGAGCTGCTGAGCCAACTGTATTACGATAAGAGTATTTCACAGGATCCTGACTTCCTCCCATATTGAAGCCAATACCATCAGAGGTATGTATGAGTTGTCTAAAGCAATGTTATAGTACAAAATATATCTTTCACTAGTTACAGATAATATCCTCTCAGTCACATAATGTGATGTCTCTACAATAAATTAGCAGTTGTTGTAGCAATTTTTCTTTAGCTTCCTAAGGTTATTTGACAGCCCACTCTGGAATGAACTGGTAAGGTGGACTGAAAATGGAATTCAACAAACTCCAAATTTCTCACTGCATGATAGATTTAACTAGAAACCATGAGATTATATTAGCGTAAGGAATAGTATGGATGTATTTAAAATAGCAGGACATAAACACATGGTTATCCAAGGAGCCTATATCAATCCAGGGTCAAATAATTCCCAAAAGCGAGCATCTCTTTTGCAACAATGATCTCTAAGTCCACAATGCACATCCCATCAGTTTTTCTTGTGTCCTACAAAATCAGCTACAGACTAAGAATTTCACCTAATGCAGGCCTCCGCATTTTTAGGTAGTAGATGAAATTCATTCTGTAGTATTTTTTATAATGCAACGTATAGGTCAGAAAAACAGAAGGAGAAAATACTTCTTTCACGCCTACAACCTGAACTTTAAGTCAACTTAAGTATTCTTCTTTTCTGTATTTATATACGTGTGGGTCATTTTCTGGAGACCAACTGTAAACCTTCAGAAATCTAACATATTTAAACATAGTCCTGCTGTATCAGTGTGTATTAAATAGGTCACACAAACATTTCAGAAATGGCCTAGGAACACGAATCATGTATTTGGGCGAGGGATGGACTAAAATCATTACTCTAGGTCCTTTTAACCATGGATTTTATGATTCACTGTTTAAAAAATGATACCATAATTCAGCTAGAAAGGCCTTTCACGTACTTATGACAAACATTCTCCCCTCAAAGACTTGTAATCTACCTATACAAAAGCTGACTAGATGTTATATCTACTCATAATCCTTGGGAAAAACTATCCTGCTGGACATAGACAATCAACTCCAATTGCATATTGCTATGTGAATGTGCCATCTTTCCTTAGATAGATGCAAGGTGCCAAACCAAGCAGAAAAAGAAAAGGGTTGCAAGAATTTCTTTTACAAAAAGTGGAAGATGTTGTTTTATACAGTTCAACCAACTAATCAAATCGTTGAGAGATCTGCCACTGAATTCAATTAGAACAGAACAGTGCCTTTGGTTACATGAGTTTCTGTATACATAAATTTTATAAGCTGGTAGACTGACTCAGCAGAAACAAACAGATGATATCAGCAAAGGTAGTCTTCAAAGGTTAATGCTTAAAACAAGAATCAAAATAAGGTAGCACAAGAAAAAAAAAGAGCAACAGACATTTGCCCTCAGTCTCAGTTCCACCCACCTTTATGAGGAGCGGTGTCAAGTCACGTCTTTTTTCTCTTCTTACCAAATTATAGCCCTTCCAACAAGTAATTATGTAAAGGGAGAGCGAAACTGAGATTGGGTTAGTCACTTGCTTACAAGTAAACAGGCAATATTACTGACTTAAGACATTACTATTCTTTTAATTATTATTATAAGCACACACTCTTATCAGATATCCATATTCACCCAACTGTTCAGGGCTTTTTTTGTAAAACTGGGATGGAAAAAAATCTCAATTTGCACCATTCCACTGTCACATGGCTTATAAAGGCCACAGATGAGAAAGGTTTCCACATCTACATTGCTCAAAATACATGCTCAGTGTTCCACCAGATGTTAATTTTAAAGCTGTGTTTAAGTGCTGAGCTGCTCATGAAAGCTACCTTGTCTTCAATTTTAGGTGCTTCCTAAAATATTCTCTCTTGCTATCTGAATGCTTCAGTTAATCTGGGGCATAGTTGCTTTTGCTCACAGTAAGGAACCTGAAGACACATCTACATTTAACAAAAGAATAGAGAAACACAGAAGCTGTAAAATGTCTCAGCACACTTTGAGAGTTCTCGTTGGTATATAGGCAGCTTCCTATGCAGCATCCTCCATGCCAGCACTGCAAACCCGTGGCTGACCATCCTTTTGATCCCAATATTGCTATTCCAGTTAATAATGTCTTATCTATAATACTATAATAAATAAAAAATGGAAGCACATCTAAATGGAATAGCAGAAAAACAACTGAATGAAAGTATAAGCAAAGTTAATAGCTCCTTCTAGGATAGGTTTGCTGAGAGCACCTTTCCACGTGGAAATTGGAAAAAAAATATTACAGGTATAGTTCATATTTTTACATCTTGTTCAGGGAATGGGCTCTGAACAAAGGAAAAGATGGAAATCACCAACATAACAGAAGAGGAAGAGAATTCTAGGTTCTGTTCAGGTGTACTTTCCATCTGATGAATAAAGCAGCATCTAAGCTACAGTGTTTCTTAATGTAATAGAAAAATTATAATTATACCATTCAGATTATTCTTATCTTCTTAAAAACAACTAAAAAATAAAAGAGTTAATGCAAATGCATGTGATTCACCTGAGAAACAGGATTCCTTTTATGTAATAGTCTTCTTCATACCTACGTAAGGCACATTTCTGGGACCTTATAAACCTTAACAATGCCTACAAAGGACATTGATACTAACAAGAAACTAATTTTCTTTATTTTTCTATTTCAGAATGAGTTAACTAGGAGAGAGAAAGAACATCAAGCTGTTTGTTGTCTTCCAAAAGCATAGATGTAAAGGAACCTCTTTTTTATTTCAATATCATTAAGAAATACTTCATACAACAGAAAGATATCTTCCTTCAGCCAGACTGAACTTAAGACTATTAAAAATACTTTGAGAAGACAAAAGGATCTACATAATAAGCTATTTGTATGAATATCTTAGAACTGATTTAAAGCCTCAGTGAAAATGTTCAGGATCTTCAAAATCTAATGGAGTTTTACATGTTCACTGAGGTTCGGGATAAATGCCTGGTATATTGGGAACGGATATATGCATGATGGGGGCAGAGGAAGGCTGAAGAACTAGATGAACTACATATCTTTGAGACCAGAGAACTGAGAGGAGAAAGACCTAAGTATATAATTCTTCTACTATGTGTATATTTAGCAATGGCTGGAATTACTAAAAAAATAATTTTTTTTCCTCATGTAATGGGAAGTTATTCAACTGGCCTTTCTGTACATTCTAAAAACATATAGCAGACCATGAAGGATACACTATTTCAGAACTATTCAATGATTTTCAGCAAACAGAGCAGACAACTGTCTTAAGCATCCTCTGAATGCTACATGAAAAAACTGCAAGTCATCAAGATGTTTATCAAGTGTTAATATTTGCACTGAGACCTTTCTAACAACAGATATCTATGTGTAGAAAAACATGTTTATCCACCCTCTGAGTAGGATAGTGAAGAAAAGTGCAATTATTCTGCCCCTTCCAGAACTACGTCTGAAGATGGCTTCTGGGATTCTTCTAGGCATCTCTGTAGCAAGATGCCTCTAAAATGCCCCTCTGTTTCAAAACAGACTTCTGCCAAATCACAGGAGAAATTTACTTTCTCCCAGAGAAACTTAAGTAAACAGATAGATCTTGTAAGGTACCCCAAAAAATTCTGTGAGACTAATCACAGAAGTGAACTCCAGAGCTTGGCCCTTCCTCCCCCTCCCCAACTCAGAATCCTTTCAACAGCCTCAGGCTCACACCTGAGAGCTGTTTATCAAAAGCATCTTGGGTGATCTCTACTGTCAAGATGTACAGTAAGAGAGATCATTCTTTAAGATAAATCATGTTTAAGAATTAAAACATCTTGGAAAAACAAACAGGGAAACAAAAGCCCATCAGTGAAAAATACAAAGCAAAGTGTGTCATCTGTACAACATCAGAAACTTCATTAGCAGGCAGGTATATTTTGGGCTACCCAAAGTGCAAATTTTCTATCCAAAATTTGAGTAAGTTTTTGCTCAAAGGTCTTGATGATTTCTTGTTCAGTGCAGGATAACCGGGATTAAAAATATAAGTACTTATTTTAATCATTCCAGAATTTAAGTTCTGCAGACTCTAATCCTGAGGGAAGGAGGACATGGACATGCAAGGCAAACACATAAAAAAGGTTTTACAGCTGAACAGAAAAAAATAATCTCCTACCTGTGACATCATTGTTTCACCATTAGCAACCACGGATCAATGAAGAACATGCCAAAATTTCAGAAAAAAAAAAAAAGATGAGGCCTTTTTCCCCTGCCATAGGAAGGGTTTTTTGCCTTCCAAAATACAGAATTTTTAAGTGGGACATGAATTCGCAGATCAAAGTGCAAAAATCACCAAGCTGTCATAGACACATGCAGGCATAAGACTACTAAAAATATACAAGCTTGCTTGAATATTAGCATGCTTCCATCCAGCAGCATGTTCACACAAGTTAAAATGACATAGCCCTTAATTCTTCACATTATTTCCAGCTATTCTAGAGAGCCCTGTCCAGTGCACAGTGCAGCACAGCACAGCACACAGTGTGTTAGGAAACATTCAGTGCAAATGAGTCCTAACTGCAATTTAAAATCTGTTGCAAAGCTTCTTTCTTTATCAAAAGTTCTGTCACAACCATGCTCAAATATTAAATATTTATTTGCAACATCTGAAATCTCAAAGATTTTCCCAGTGTAAATGAAACAGAATTTAAAAACGAACTGGGGACTTTTGCTTTGTTTTAACTCCAGTTAAAGGTTATAAAATATGCATTAGAATGGGCTGGCACAGATTAAGAGAACACAAAGCATTTATAATTTTCTGTTTACCACTTTTCCCAAGAAGTCTAATTTATTTGCCCTAGGGAATTATACTTTCCATAATATTTAACATTCTAAATATGATGCGATTTCTATGAAGTAGGTCATACAAAACTTGTAGAGAAGTCTCAGAGGGTGGGGAGGAAGGTTAAGCAAGTCTATTGTTTGTTCTGTTTACCACACATGGTAAAGTGACAATACTTAAACACTTTTTTTTTTTTTACTTTTTTTTTTTTTTTTAATCTGAGTCTTTTCTTCTTGGACCAAGGAATTTTCTCCGTCACAGAGTAATAGAGCTTGAAAACTCCAGCATCAGCAGGGAAGGCAGGCACTCCTTAGCCAGCCACTGTGTGAGAGAGAAAATGCAATTAAGGCTCCCACCAGGGACAGAGAACTAAACAAAACCTGCGTCTTCACACAAGAGCCTTTTTCTTCAATGTGAAGTACAAGGCCTCAAATCTTGTTGGTGAGATGCTAGCATTTAGGACAACACACTTTCAGATTTTCTCACAGCGGATCAAAGTAAATAATGCAAGGGCAGCAAACAAAAGGGAAAACTCCAGTGCGCTTACATTAAAAAGAGATTACAGGGGGCTTACAAGTGATTGAAGGAATAGATGACATTTTCAGAAACATAAAACTAAGATCTTTAAGTACAGCTAGCACAGCGATGTGAGTCTAGCTCACTGACGTTTTAGCAGGAGAGACATGCAAGTAAGTTATGTGTTCAAATACTCAACACAAAAAATATGATAATTGCTATCTCACGTATTTAATGTGAATGCATCTATTCCTGATCTCGCTGAACTCAGGGGAAGTTTAACTACTGATGTCAAGAAAAAGCAGCATTCTGCCCTACTTTCAGTCCACACCTTTAATTCTTCTTCACCCTCGTCCTCATTTAAATAAACACATGTTAATGGCATGGATAATTAGGACGGTTTCAAGACGTGCATGAGAAAAACACACAATTTTCAGTGCATCCACTCCCTGTGCAGGTCCGCACAATCCTCTGTTAATCCCATCTTCTGTTTCCTTTGAGGACACCAATCACTCAGAAAAGTAGTAGCCCTTCTTTACATCAAGCCATCAATGTTAACAATTCTTCTATATCTCAAAATTTGCACATATTACCCATGCTCAAACCTTTGAGGCTTTCCAAGCCTTGATACAGAACTCGGGAAAGCGATGACAAGTACGTAGCATTGCTTGACAGTTTCTAAGCGGCTCTTTGTGACGAACGTCATCAAAGTCTTACTCATTTTGCTGGGACCCATATGTATTAAACAGCGATTGAGTATGACCCGGAAAAAGAAAACTTGCTTGTTGAGAAAAGAAAGGAAGATGAAGCTTCAGTGAAAGCACTGAAGTGAATTAAACACACTTCAAGTAATGTAAAAAGAGCTTTGGAAAAAGAAAAGGTTTTGTTCTGGTGAGAAATCTTGAAGATGTTTGTTGGCCACAACACATACAACAATTATTTGCTTAGTTCTAATTCCGTTAGAAACTTGAAGCTGTGGATAAACACACTCAGTGTGAGTTGTATGCCTGACGTTAATAATAGTTCTATCTATTTTCAAAAACTTTTATTTTACCCCATTAATTTATCTGCCTGCACTTCCTTTCAACTCAATGGATAGGCACCCCTAGATGACAATTTATCTCTACCCAGCCAGCCAGCTTCCACTAGATGCTTAGGGCGGAATCCATGAGAATCCGAAGCATTTGGTCCAAGCTAGCCATTTAAGCTCCCTCTGCGGTCAACAAGTAGAGAGAAGGAGAGGGAGGAGACAGAGACAAGCACCCCCAGAGAGCAATTCATCACAACTGTCTTACAACACCCTCTGAGACTGTCTCTCTCCATTAAAAACAGAGTCCATGACCTCAGAGAATCCAGATGACGAGCTGAGACTAGATGACTAATTCCTAGATGACCAAAGTTAGTGAGACGAATCCCACTATCAGACTATTCTGGGTGATAATGAGCAGAGTAACTCTCTCAAGAACTGTATTGTCAGGGGCTCTATCCATATCTGCTGCCTATTCTGCAGAAACTGGAGGATAACATTGTTTTGGACATTAAAATCAGATTCCATCTAGATGTCTTCCAATGTCATTGGAAAGCAATCTATTGAATCAAGCGATTCTTTCCTCTTCCCAGTCTCATCCTCAAAATGCCTCATTTTTTTCAGCTGGAGTCCTGGTACAGCAGAATATGCCAAATTCCAAACTCTTTTGTTTCCTACCAGCCTCCCACTTTTCTACTATTTGTAATAATTTGACTTTTAATCAAGTAAAGAGTACATTGTGTTTAAAAAAAAATACCAAAGGAGAAGAAAAAAAAAAGTGCCAGACAATACTGCGTTCTATATTGTATCCCTCTTGTTATCGAAGTAACAATAATAATGCTATCTTATAATGACAATAAAGCAAATACTGCAGTTGTTACTTTGGAAAAGCTTTTTAAGTAAATGGATGTTTTATCTGCAAAAAGACTTGCAAGATCTGTAGGACTTCATTTGGCTTCATGTGAAAGCCTTTTAAGATAGACAATACTTCAGGACTGACCTTTTAATATATAGCTTATTTGCTTTCTATTTACACGAGCATACACACAACTGAAGCAAACCAGTTATGACATAAATCATGGCAAATCAGCTATCATTATGAAAGAAAACTGAATTAGATAAAAACCAAATTAAAGCCTTTCTTATATTCATACATACAAACTGCGCATCTTCTGCAACCTTCTCCCAGAAAAACAGCAGCAACATGTCCTGAATAAGTTGTCCAGTAACCATTACAGTGAAAAAGTATGCTTATTCTTAGCATAAGATAGTGTCCCCTCCATCTCCCCTGATGAGCTGTTGCTGCTACCGAGCACTATTTCAAAAAACACTCAAATATTGATTTTAAACATTTCACTTCAGTTAGGTAAAAACCCACTAAGTAAAGTTAATTTTCAAGGAATTAGACTGGTGCTGGAAAACGCAAGTAAATCGCACTAATTTCCATTTAACGGCACTAATGAAACAAGATAAATATTGCATACGACTTATTACAACTTTGTTTTGAAAATCAAACAGTTCAGAAAATCATCAGTAGGCATTCAATCAAGGAGTATTTTATCATGTGTAAATACAGTGAATTAAATTCCATCCCTAACACTTTATACATTCATTGACTTTTATGTCCTATGTATATTTTTATTCTGTTTCCAGAAGTCTGGATCTAATTTAGAAAGAAACTGAAAAACAAACTACGAAAACTAGCAAATATAAAAAGCCTATTACTCAACCACAGAGGATACTGTCAGGCTTCATTATTTAGATGAGCATGAGCATTATAAGTTATTCTATTGCGTGTTCTGTTTAAAATTAGAAATACATAAATTAAAATTCTCATTGAGATTAATTTCAGGAACTAAAATAGAATTTAAAATGTAGACTTACAGTGATGTCTCGAACTGCTGCGTGTGGTGATACTTGATACATACATTTGTATCACAAAGCAATTGAGATTTAGGATATGTTGTAAATGAGAGGAATAAAAAATATTAATAATTATAAGATTTGAATTAATTTTCGGTAGCTAGGAGAATACATTGTAATGCAGCAAAGTTTTTTGTTCGTTATAAAAACAGACATTAGAATATATTATTAAATGACACTTTAACCCATTATTTGAGTTCTCCTTGACACACACTCATGCATGTATATGTGAGTGATTGCTTATGCAATAAGCCTGGGAAAAATGTAAATTGTGTTTCCTCATAGCAAATTGCAACTGAATTAGACTACTGGGCAGACATAAACAATGCAATCAAATTCCCTGGCTTTTTATTGAGCTTCTATTTGACTTAGTATACATCTGAAAACAAAAAAATTGTGTTTCTCAGGGTCTGTGACATTGCAGGCCATGAGAGATTCAATGTCAGTGCCGGCATACAAATTTATTAGTCTATAAAATTTGACATTCTCTTATTTATTCACAGAAAGGACAAATAAGATATTTTTTCATACTTACCAGAAATATCTGGGAGTGTTTATATGCTGCTCCATCTGGAGGATGCAAATAGTCGAGGCTGCTTTACAATTCAGCAGGCAAAGGCCTGCTGAAGGATAACAAATGACTTCATGGTGAAACAGCTATTGAAATTCTTTCAGTACGTGATATTAAAAACAACTGAACAAACAGAGATAAGGGACAAATAGGATTTGAAACAGACCTTCTTTTTTTTTTAACCAGTGTAAAAGAAAAACAAACGGAGCTCCTAGTTGAGGCTATACCTTTTAGTCATTTCTGAAGCTAGTTTTATTTAATACTTAAGACCTCTCTTAGAATGATAGGTGCTGAGCAAGTTTAGTGTCCCAGGTATGAAAATGGTAACAGGACGCTCTCTCTGGAATCCTGAAGATGGGACAGGAAGGAAAGACAACTTCATCATTCTACAGAAAATTCTTAAGATGTTTTTCTCCAAAGGGAAAAAAAAAATTTACTTGCTCCCTATGTATATGAGACATTCAACAAAGAAAATGTAGTAAACATTTATAAGCAATGAAAATTTAACTTAACTTTAAAAGCCAAAGTTCGCTCAGTAGGAAGTTTGGCTGAACGACCGATACAGCAGAACAATTGATGAAGCATGAAGATGAAGCACAATCATGTACTGCAAAGATGGAAAAGAAGGAAGCAAGGAAGAATACATTTTTAGAAATCATGCTGCGGTCTGATTATTTGGAATTTCTATTTTTCATGGCATCATATTGTTATGCCCATTATACTATATACTGGCAAAACCCCCCAACAATAAAACCCCCCAGAAACATGCAGTCGTAGATTATTTGTATCAGAAAAGACTTCTGGATGTCCTCTGGTCCAGCCCTTACTGACAGCAGTGCTAGCTTACATTGGGCCAATGTAGAACAAACAGTAGCTGACACAGATAGGCAGATGCATAACACCTGAAAATTCACCACAGCTTCTGGGCTATCGGTCTATCAGATGTAGATAGTCTATGAAATGTAACCACAGCGAGCCCAGTAAATTCCCAGAGCCTCCAAGAAACTTCAGTAACTCAAGGCGCAGTCAGTTGTGTACTGCCATGCAGGGAAGAAATTCCTTCCAGAACCCTAATCATCGTAATTTTATACCCTGAAGCATGGGATCGGATTGTCTGTATTTTAACACGCATGACTATAAATGTTACTGTAGTCACACAATTACTCAGACCTTTTAAAAATTCTTCCATAGTATTTGACTTAGCGACCTCCTGCATCAGGGAACGTGCGCCCTGAGGGAAGACGATGGACCAAATCACAGCCCTTACCCCTGTAAGGAGTTGCCATCTCTGTGATGCTACATACACACTCCCTCACCCCCCAAAAAATCTTCACAGTCTGATCCTGCATAACAGTATTTTGTTTAAGTACTTCTGTACTTCTCAAGTACTACAACCTCTCTTTTCTCTTTTAGGACAAAAGGGAGAATCTGACAATCAAACCAATCTCAAGACAAATGTTCATTCATCAGTTTAAGTCTGCTTCACGCAAACAAGTGCAACCGTATTGGTTACAGTTAGAATTTCTACTGTTCCTTACCAAGGTTCTATTAAAAGCCTGCTCTACCTGGCACATGTTCACAAAGTCATCACTGATTGGGTTAGCGTCTCTCAAGAATATATCTAAATGATAGTGCAAGATAACTATTTTTACCTCATTTGCACCAAAATAGGAGCATGTTCAGTATTAGACACCAATCTCAATGCGATGTAAAAGTCACGCTGACAAAGGAACAGTGGTTCCCGATATAAAACTCGGATCATTTTGTCACCTTCATACCAATGCAGCTGCATTCACACCGCACAACAGAACAGAAGCTTTGCAAAATTATCCTGAAGTAACAAAACTGTCTGGGCTAGACAAGCCTTGGTTATGGCTGTGCTGCTTCCCCTCCAGGTACAGAAACAAACTCTAACAGTACAAACGATACAACCGCATTCCACTCAGTGGGTTGCACAGCTCTTCTTGCTTTAATACATTTCAAGCAGGACAACTGACGTACAGAAAAGTTTGGTGGTCTGCCAGAACTGTGGTGAAATATAAGGCCCGATTTTTCACTGTTTCTTTTCCTTAAAACCTCCTTTCCTATAAAAAAAGGAGTGGGACAGACATCATAATTTGTAAAAAAATCCTATAAACAGCTTCTGGCTCAGTATAAACAAATGAAATATCAGATCTTAAGATCTTCAGCAAAATACAGAGAACAAGTCCATTAGCTTACTCTCCTGGGTTCAAAATGAAATATAAAAGGAAAAAAAAAAATCAGACTTACACCATCTCTGTATTTTCTTAACTTGATAGGATGTAAAACACTGTTCCGATTTAAATCCACTTCTGTAAAGTAGCATTTGGCATTTCAATCAGAAATCCATCAGATGTTCCAGTTTAACAATCTTAAGGTTGCTACAATTCCCTCAAGAAAAGATATTTCATGTTCCCCAGAGCGCAGGTATTCTAAGAAGTGTCTTGCTTAGTAAGGGGACATTCACGAAATGTTACAATTTCAACCTAATTAGAAAGAAATCTTATTAATTAGATAATCATCTAAAAGGATATTAGATTTTTTAGATGGAGGGCAAAACAGCAGCACAATAAGGCCCCATCTTTTAGTGCCATTTTAAGCAACTGCTCTTTCGAAAATCAGCTTACCTCTTAAATCATTGAGAGTTTAACAAGTTAATCACAGTGAAATAAGAAAGTTGTCTGTTGAAACAACTCCCAATGGCAAACCTCCCTAATTATTGTATGTTTGTACATATGTATATATTTATTTATAGACATGTAATTTTATGCATGCATGTATATCTGCATCCTTAAGTTCATGAAAATGTCATTTTGCAACTTCTCTGGGAAATGTCTGTGATTTTTAAAAGTATTCTTTCTTTTCAGAATAAAACAAAGATTTAATATACCACAGACTTTTTTTTCCAGCCAAGTGATACACTTTTATCAAAACCACTTACCGAGCCCTATTTTACTTTGCTTAACCCAGGGCCTCTTCATTTATTCTAAATGTTTCTGTTCCAAATCTCTAAAGAATAAGAGAAAAAGCATTGAACTCTTCCTTTTTGCCATCTGCTTCCACTAACTCTAATTAGTGGACAGAATACACTATTCTACACGTGGGCTTCAGTCCACAGAAATAATGTGATTAAATGTTACTATATAAGAATAGCATCTATCTGTGAATTGGGTGGGATCCTCCTTGTTGTATCGCCCCAGTGCAACAGGCAGGTACGTTTATTATTCTTATTGCTAGAACTTCGCAGATTCCAACTGATTTCCAAATAGGGCAACTAATTAAAAAGTTCAAAAGCTAACTTATCTCATTCGGGGGAACTTACATATTCCCTTTGACAAACGGGACTGTAAACTTATCTTCCTATTCATTTACCTTCCACAAGTTAGCATAAAGTTTATCTTCCCTTTTCTACTTAAGAAAGGCGTCTAAACTTCCTCAGCGCTTAAAGGGTCAAAATTTATCATTTCAGTTCATCTAATAAGTAATGTTTTTGCCGAACAAAACCAATTCCCAATAAATTCTCACTGTATTTGTGTGCTCTGATTTGATTTAGAGGCCTGTGGGGAGACACCATTTGGTAGCACAGGAACACAGAGGGGTAGGTGGTGCTGAGGAGAAGTAGAGCTCATGTGCCAGAAGTGTTATTGTGTCAGGTTGATTTATTGAGTGAGCTTCACTTCACCGAATGTTCCGAGATATTTATTTCCCTAAAGGCTCTGCAAAGATATGAACAGACCTGCATCCACAGATGTCATCATTGCTCATTTTACCGAGTCATGAAATTTTCTCAACTGCAATTTGTCCATCTAAAATTGCTGCAACAGAACAATGTCAATAGTAGCTTCCTACTCACACTACCTCCCTCAACTACACACTCTTGCCACAGCCACCTCCTAACTTCAGAGAATTTAAAGACACAGAGCTTCTTCCATCTACGCGTTAAACAGTTCCTCAAGCACTTCCTTCTCTTAATCCACTAGGTAAGGGAAATAAAATAAATGCAGATAAAGGGATTCATCAGATGCCAGAGGTAAGAAACTAGTAGTGCATGTGACTGAACAGATGAAACGGAAGAATACCAACAAGTGACAAGAAAAATGTCCTACTTGAACAAGTTAGAGCTAGAATCCCATTACCCGGAATTAAGAATAGTCAACTCCTGTCATCTTTCTTGGACTTTCTGTTTTGCGCTTTGTTTTTCGACAGTAGCTGCTGCGAGATGTGAGCAACCATCACTCTCACTCTGCTCTTAATAGTAAACAAGAAAGAGATTACATTTGGTCCTGACTTGATTTTACAGCTGTGGAGAGGAAGAAATAGACACGCAAATATACTTATGCTCCCACGGGTTCAAAAATCTTTAAATTTCCTAGAAATAATAAAGAACTTAAGGCATTTCAAAAGCTGGAAGAGATATAAAAAGCAAACATCGCAGGCACTGAAAACAAAATAATTTGTTAATCAATTATAATAATTAAGATTTATAAAAATTAAGATTTTCTTAAATGTATGCAAGAAAAAAAAATTGTATTTAACACATGAGTTTTAACTTGTAAGTGTTCCTTTAAGGTTTCAGAAGGATAATGTCCTTTTACACAAAGATAAAGTTTCAGGTGTTAGTTGGATTTAAATAATACAACATATAAACAAGATATTACAAATAACATAAGCTCTTTTATGAACTTTATCCAAAATGCTTTTGCTGTGCTACAGAAGATCTATTTAAATACACATGTAAAAGTAAGTGCTTGTGGCCTATGTCAGAATACACTGGTTTATTTAAATATGTTAATATTTCTCATTATGCCATTAACAATAACCTTCATCCATTTGTGAAAAACATTTTGCCAAGCATGCACATAAAAAATTAGCAAGTGAAGCAAAATCACCTTAATTTGCTTTGGACCAGCAAATAACCAACTAATTTGCAGAAATCCCTGCCAAGCACTCATATTAAATGCTTCATGCTTATTTTATGACCTCTGCTGCTCCTCTCCTTCCCAGGCCCTGAATCATATGATCATTAACATATTGCAAGGTCTGAAACTTTATTTTTTACATTCTTTAATTAATGCCTGTTTATAGAAGGCCATAGGACTTCAGATCCAGTTAATGAAACTTCGCTCCCCCAGGCCCCTGGAGCCCAATAGAGAGCTTTCTCCTCTGTTGTTTTAGTAGCTTTTTTCCAACTGTTTGTTTATACACACTTAATTGATCTCTTTAGTCCCAGAAGCATTCCAGAGACACAACCTGTTCTGAGGCAAGCTAAAGTTTTTTTCCCCTTCTTTATAAAAGCCCTGATTGCCCAAGGTTATCAGTTTTAATTTGAAAGTTGAAGATTCAGCTTTATTTACACTGTCTAAAAGACAAAATTGATATGGGCCCTGAAGTGTTCATTTTTACATTCATACGCAGCAGAGTGGATTGCAAACACATACTGTATATAATTATTTTGATGTAGAACTAAGTAATTACTAAACACTGCTATGTCTTGTTTTATTGCATTTAAGAAACTCAGTCTTCATAACAAGTTGAAAATAAGAACAAATCAGCCTGCCAATGCATGAAATTTTCATGGCTCTTCAATTTACGTTTTACATATTCCCTATGACAAGAATTTCTATTATGCTATTCTCTTTTTTCTGCTATAATTAAATTAAAAAAGTAATTGGCTGGTGCTGCACACTGCTGCAATGTCTTAATCACATAGACAAACAGTTTTACAATAGCTTACACCATTTGCCACATGGGGCAATGACATTATTGTACCAGGCTATAAACCAGGAGACAGATATCACATACCAGCTATCAACTACTGTGCTGAATCTCCTGGTGCCTGCTTGTGAAAACAGAAGAGAGAGGTACATTTAGTATGTTGATTGGCAACTCTACATCTGAAATCTTAATTAACTCCAAGTGACCAAGACTAACAACATGATAAAAGCAAATGTTTGTGGTTAAAATGAGTGACATTAGAAATATCTACTTTGATTTCAAAATGTAAAAATCCTTGGGCAAAGAAAATAACACAATATGCCACTGCTTAAAAAAGCAACTAAAAATACTTTCAAGGCTGGTTTTTTTAAGTGAAAAAAACACAACTAGCAGCCATCGAGTAACTTTAATTCAGTATAATCAATCTTTTTCAATAGAGGGATAAGAAAAAAAATGCCAGCATACAAGACACAGTTACTCTTAATTATAATTTCCTAATCACCGAAACTGAATTAGACAATACTTCCTTTGCGTTCCTGTTTAGAAAAAAAGTACCATGAGAAAATAAAAGACTTCCAAAACTACCCTTATATCAGGAATATTTTTAATAGAACCAGGTTTCTAACAATCACTACAGTATTCATCTTGAAAAGAAAAGAAATGCATTTAAGAACCTATCAAGTCATTTGACTTGAAACTTCTGAGGCAATTTAGACAGAATTTCAATGTAAATTTGAAAGCTGTTAAACTGAGGACTTCTCTAAAACAGAAACTAGTCCTGTAAGTTCCTATGCTTTATTATTTTACTTTTTCCAGTTTCTTGAATACACATACGTTAAAGACTCAACCCAGTTATAAAGTCAACTGGGATCATGAACTGGTGGACATCTCACTCTCTAAAGAACTCAACCAAACCGGCATGCTAGGAGAGCACTTAGCACACACTACATGGCTTAAATTCCTTGAAAGAGTCACCATGAGTGGCCTTTT